>NW_026698274.1:0-290525 GCF_030435755.1 Ochotona princeps
TAAGGAAACTCAGTTTTCACACTCTAGGCTTAGTGAACTTTGAGTGCATTATCTAGGAATGAACCTGGTAGAGCATCCCACACAAACGAATGCTCCACATGCGGGTTTCACATGCCACCAACTCCACATTCACAGGCAACTTCAGCGCCACAGCCATTTTCAGATAGCCCTCAATGCAAAGGCTCTAGACGCAAATATTGGTGTGAGAGCTAATTCAATCAAGGAAACAGTGCATGTTGGTGAAGGGCATATTGAAGAAGGATCAGCCGAGTGGTTCTTGTGGGAGAACAACTCCATTTGGCTCACTAACTTCACACACCATCAGGTTTCCAAGCAGCTCTCAAGGAAACTCAGTTTTCACACTCTATGCTTAGTGCCCTTTCTTTGGCTAGGACTGAAATGAACCTGGTAGAGCATCCCACACAAAGGAATGCTCCACATGCGGGTTTCACATGCCACCAACTCCACATTCACAGGCAACTTCAGCGCCACAGCCATTTTCAGATAGCCCTCAATGCAAAGGCTCTAGACGCAAATATTGGTGTGAGAGCTAATTCAATCAAGGAAACACTGCATGTTGGTGAAGGGCATATTGAAGAAGGATCAGCCGAGTGGTTCTTGTGGGAGAACAACTCCATTTGGCTCACTAACTTCACTCACCATCAGGCTTCCAAGCAGCTCTCAAGGAAACTCAGTTTTCACACTCTAGGCTTGGTGAACTTTGAGTGCATTATCTAGGAATGAACCTGGTAGAGCATCCCACACAAACGAATGCTACACATGTGGGTTTCACATGCCACCAACTCCACATTCACAGGCAACTTCAGCGCCACAGCCATTTTCAGATAGCCCTCAATGCAAAGGCTCTAGACGCAAATATTGGTGTGAGAGCTAATTCAATCAAGGAAACACTGCATGTTGGTGAAGGGCATATTGAAGAAGGATCAGCCGAGTGGTTCTTGTGGGAGAACAACTCCATTTGGCTCACTAACTTCATACAGCATCAGGCTTCCAAGCAGCTCTCAAGGAAACTCAGTTTTTACACTCTATGCTTAGTGCCCTTTGAGTGCATTATCTAGGAATCAACATGGTAGAGCATCCCACACAAACGAATGCTCCACATGCGGGTTTCACATGCCACCAACTCCACATTCACAGGCAACTTCAGCGCCACAGCCGTTTTCAGATAGGCCTCAATGCAAAGGCTCTAGACGCAAATATTGGTGTGAGAGCTAATTCAATCAAGGAAACAATGCATGTTGGTGAAGGGCATATTGAAGAAGGATCAGCCGAGTGGTTCTTGTGGGAGAACAACTCCATTTGGCTCACTAACTTCACACACCATCAGGCTTCCAAGCAGCTCTCAAGGAAACTCAGTTTTCACACTCTATGCTTAGTGCTCTTTGTGTGCCTAGGACTGAAATGAAGCTTGGTGAGCATCCCACACAAACGAATGCTCCACATGTGGGTTTCACATGCCACCAACTCCACATTCACAGGCAACTTCAGCGCCACAGCCGTTTTCAGATAGGCCTCAATGCAAAGGCTCTAGACGCAAATATTGGTGTGAGAGCTAATTCAATCAAGGAAACACTGCATGTTGGTGAAGGGCATATTGAAGAAGGATCAGCCGAGTGGTTCTTGTGGGAGAACAACTCCATTTGGCGCACTAACTTCACACACCATCAGGCTTCCAAGCAGCTCTCAAGGAAACTCAGTTTTCACACTCTAGGCTTAGTGAACTTTGAGTGCATTTTCTAGGAATGAACCTGGTAGAGCATCCCACACAAACGAATGCTCCACATGCGGGTTTCACATGCCACCAACTCCACATTCACAGGCAACTTCAGCGCCACATCGTTTTCAGATAGCCCTCAATGCAAAGGCTCTAGACGCAAATATTGGTGTGAGAGCTAATTCAATCAAGGAAACACTGCATGTTGGTGAAGGGCATATTGAAGAAGGATCAGCCGAGTGGTTCTTGTGGGAGAACAACTCCATTTGGCTCACTAACTTCACACACCATCAGGCTTCCAAGCAGCTCTCAAGGAAACTCAGTTTTCACACTCTATGCTTAGTGCTCTCTGTGTGCTTAGGACTGAAATGAAGCTTGGTCAGCATCCCACACAAACGAATGCTCCACATGCGGGTTTCACATGCCACCAACTCCACATTCACAGGCAACTTCAGCGCCACAGCCGTTTTCAGATAGCCCTCAATGCAAAGGCTCTAGACGCAAATATTGGTGTGAGAGCTAATTCAATCAAGGAAACACTGCATGTTGGTGAAGGGCATATTGAAGAAGGATCAGCCGAGTGGTTCTTGTGGGAGAACAACTCCATTTGGCTCACTAACTTCACACACCATCAGGCTTCCAAGCAGCTCTCAAGGAAACTCAGTTTTCACACTCTATGCTTAGTGCTCTTTCTTTGGCTAGGACTGAAATGAACCTGGTAGAGCATCCCACACAAACGAATTCTCCACATGCGGGTTTCACATGCCACCAACTCCACATTCACAGGCAACTTCAGCGCCACAGCCGTTTTCAGATAGCCCTCAATGCAAAGGCTCTAGACGCAAATATTGGTGTGAGAGCTAATTCAATCAAGGAAACACTGCATGTTGATGAAGGGCATATTGAAGAAGGATCAGCCGAGTGGTTCTTGTGGGAGAACAACTCCATTTGGCTCACTAACTTCACACACCATCAGGCTTCCAAGCAGCTCTCAAGGAAACTCAGTTTTCACACTCTAGGATTAATGCCCTTTGAGTGCATTATCTAGGAATGAACCTGGTAGAGCATCCCACACAAACGAATGCTCCACATGCGGGTTTCACATGCCACCAACTCCACATTCACAGGCAACTTCAGCGCCACAGCCATTTTCAGATAGCCCTCAATGCAAAGGCTCTAGACACAAATATTGGTGTGAGAGCTAATTCAATCAAGGAAACACTGCATGTTGGTGAAGGGCATATTGAAGAAGGATCAGCCGAGTGGTTCTTGTGGGAGAACAACTCCATTTGGCTCACTAACTTCACACACCATCAGGCTTCCAAGAAGCTTGCAAGGAAACTCAGGTTTCACACTCTAGGCTTAGTGAACTTTGAGTGCATTATCTAGGAATGAACCTGGTAGAGCATCCCACACAAACGAATGCTCCACATGCGGGTTTCACATGCCACCAACTCCACATTCACAGGCAACTTCAGCGCCACAGCCATTTTCAGATAGCCCTCAATGCAAAGGCTCTAGACGCAAATATTGGTGTGAGAGCTAATTCAATCAAGGAAACAGTGCATGTTGGTGAAGGGCATATTGAAGAAGGATCAGCCGAGTGGTTCTTGTGGGAGAACAACTCCATTTGGCTCACTAACTTCACACACCATCAGGTTTCCAAGCAGCTCTCAAGGAAACTCAGTTTTCACACTCTATGCTTAGTGCCCTTTGTTTGGCTAGGACTGAAATGAACCTGGTAGAGCATCCCACACAAAGGAATGCTCCACATGCGGGTTTCACATGCCACCAACTCCACATTCACAGGCAACTTCAGCGCCACAGCCATTTTCAGATAGCCCTCAATGCAAAGGCTCTAGACGCAAATATTGGTGTGAGAGCTAATTCAATCAAGGAAACACTGCATGTTGGTGAAGGGCATATTGAAGAAGGATCAGCCGAGTGGTTCTTGTGGGAGAACAACTCCATTTGGCTCACTAACTTCACACACCATCAGGCTTCCAAGCAGCTCTCAAGGAAACTCAGTTTTCACACTCTAGGCTTGGTGAACTTTGAGTGCATTATCTAGGAATGAACCTGGTAGAGCATCCCACACAAACGAATGCTCCACATGTGGGTTTCACATGCCACCAACTCCACATTCACAGGCAACTTCAGCGCCACAGCCATTTTCAGATAGCCCTCAATGCAAAGGCTCTAGACGCAAATATTGTTGTGAGAGCTAATTCAATCAAGGAAACACTGCATGTTGGTGAAGGGCATATTGAAGAAGGATCAGCCGAGTGGTTCTTGTGGGAGAACAACTCCATTTGGCTCACTAACTTCATACAGCATCAGGCTTCCAAGCAGCTCTCAAGGAAACTCAGTTTTTACACTCTTGCTTAGTGCCCTTTGAGTGCATTATCTAGGAATGAACATGGTAGAGCATCCCACACAAACGAATGCTCCACATGCGGGTTTCACATGCCACCAACTCCACATTCACAGGCAACTTCAGCGCCACAGCCGTTTTCAGATAGCCCTCAATGCAAAGGCTCTAGACGCAAATATTGGTGTGAGAGCTAATTCAATCAAGGAAACACTGCATGTTGGTGAAGGGCATATTGAAGAAGGATCAGCCGAGTGGTTCTTGTGGGAGAACAACTCCATTTGGCTCACTAACTTCACACACCATCAGGCTTCCAAGCAGCTCTAAAGGAAACTCAGTTTTCACACTCTATGCTTAGTGCTCTTTGTGTGCCTAGGACTGAAATGAAGCTTGGTGAGCATCCCACACAAACGAATGCTCCACATGTGGGTTTCACATGCCACCAACTCCACATTCACAGGCAACTTCAGCGCCACAGCCGTTTTCAGATAGCCCTCAATGCAAAGGCTCTAGACGCAAATATTGGTGTGAGAGCTAATTCAATCAAGGAAACACTGCATGTTGGTGAAGGGCATATTGAAGAAGGATCAGCCGAGTGGTTCTTGTGGGAGAACAACTCCATTTGGCGCACTAACTTCACACACCATCAGGCTTCCAAGCAGCTCTCAAGGAAACTCAGTTTTCACACTCTAGGCTTAGTGAACTTTGAGTGCATTTTCTAGGAATGAACCTGGTAGAGCATCCCACACAAACGAATGCTCCACATGCGGGTTTCACATGCCACCAACTCCACATTCACAGGCAACTTCAGCGCCACATCGTTTTCAGATAGCCCTCAATGCAAAGGCTCTAGACGCAAATATTGGTGTGAGAGCTAATTCAATCAAGGAAACACTGCATGTTGGTGAAGGGCATATTGAAGAAGGATCAGCCGAGTGGTTCTTGTGGGAGAACAACTCCATTTGGCTCACTAACTTCACACACCATCAGGCTTCCAAGCAGCTCTCAAGGAAACTCAGTTTTCACACTCTATGCTTAGTGCTCTCTGTGTGCTTAGGACTGAAATGAACCTGGTAGAGCATCCCACACAAACGAATTCTCCACATGCGGGTTTCACATGCCACCAACTCCACATTCACAGGCAACTTCAGCGCCACAGCCGTTTTCAGATAGCCCTCAATGCAAAGGCTCTAGACGCAAATATTGGTGTGAGAGCTAATTCAATCAAGGAAACACTGCATGTTGGTGAAGGGCATATTGAAGAAGGATCAGCCGAGTGGTTCTTGTGGGAGAACAACTCCATTTGGCTCACTAACTTCACACACCATCAGGCTTCCAAGCAGCTCTCAAGGAAACTCAGTTTTCACACTCTATGCTTAGTGCCCTTTGTGTGCCTAGGACTGAAATGAAGCTTGGTCAGCATCCCACACAAACGAATGCTCCACATGCGGGTTTCACATGCCACCAACTCCACATTCACAGGCAACTTCAGCGCCACAGCCGTTTTCAGATAGCCCTCAATGCAAAGGCTCTAGACGCAAATATTGGTGTGAGAGCTAATTCAAACAAGGAAACACTGCATGTTGGTGAAGGGCATATTGAAGAAGGATCAGCCGAGTGGTTCTTGTGGGAGAACAACTCCATTTGGCTCACTAACTTCACACACCATCAGGCTTCCAAGCAGCTCTCAAGGAAACTCAGTTTTCACACTCTAGGCTTAGTGCTCTTTGTGTGCCTAGGACTGAAATGAAGCTTGGTGAGCATCCCACACAAACGAATGCTCCACATGTGGGTTTCACATGCCACCAACTCCACATTCGCAGGCAACTTCAGCGCCACAGCCGTTTTCAGATAGCCCTCAATGCAAAGGCTCTAGACGCAAATATTGGTGTGAGAGCTAATTCAATCAAGGAAACACTGCATGTTGGTGAAGGGCATATTGAAGAAGGATCAGCCGAGTGGTTCTTGTGGGAGAACAACTCCATTTGGCGCACTAACTTCACACACCATCAGGCTTCCAAGCAGCTCTCAAGGAAACTCAGTTTTCACACTCTAGGCTTAGTGAACTTTGAGTGCATTTTCTAGGAATGAACCTGGTAGAGCATCCCACACAAACGAATGCTCCACATGCGGGTTTCACATGCCACCAACTCCACATTCACAGGCAACTTCAGCGCCACAGCCGTTTTCAGATAGCCCTCAATGCAAAGGCTCTAGACGCAAATATTGGTGTGAGAGCTAATTCAATCAAGGAAACACTGCATGTTGATGAAGGGCATATTGAAGAAGGATCAGCCGAGTGGTTCTTGTGGGAGAACAACTCCATTTGGCTCACTAACTTCACACACCATCAGGCTTCCAAGCAGCTCTCAAGGAAACTCAGTTTTCACACTCTATGCTTAGTGCTCTTTGTGTGCCTAGGACTGAAATGAAGCTTGGTGAGCATCCCACACAAACGAATGCTCCACATGTGGGTTTCACATGCCACCAACTCCACATTCACAGGCAACTTCAGCGCCACAGCCATTTTCAGATAGCCCTCAATGCAAAGGCTCTAGACGCAAATATTGGTGTGAGAGCTAATTCAATCAAGGAAACACTGCATGTTGGTGAAGGGCATATTGAAGAAGGATCAGCCGAGTGGTTCTTGTGGGAGAACAACTCCATTTGGCTCACTAACTTCATACAGCATCAGGCTTCCAAGCAGCTCTCAAGGAAACTCAGTTTTTACACTCTATGCTTAGTGCCCTTTGAGTGCATTATCTAGGAATGAACATAGTAGAGCATCCCACACAAACGAATGCTCCACATGTGGGTTTCACATGCCACCAACTCCACATTCACAGGCAACTTCAGCGCCACAGCCGTTTTCAGATAGCCCTCAATGCAAAGGCTCTAGACGCAAATATTGGTGTGAGAGCTAATTCAATCAAGGAAACACTGCATGTTGGTGAAGGGCATATTGAAGAAGGATCAGCCGAGTGGTTCTTGTGGGAGAACAACTCCATTTGGCTCACTAACTTCACACACCATCAGGCTTCCAAGCAGCTCTAAAGGAAACTCAGTTTTCACACTCTATGCTTAGTGCTCTTTGTGTGCCTAGGACTGAAATGAAGCTTGGTGAGCATCCCACACAAACGAATGCTCCACATGTGGGTTTCACATGCCACCAACTCCACATTCACAGGCAACTTCAGCGCCACAGCCGTTTTCAGATAGCCCTCAATGCAAAGGCTCTAGACGCAAATATTGGTGTGAGAGCTAATTCAATCAAGGAAACACTGCATGTTGGTGAAGGGCATATTGAAGAAGGATCAGCCGAGTGGTTCTTGTGGAGAACAACTCCATTTGGCGCACTAACTTCACACACCATCAGGCTTCCAAGCAGCTCTCAAGGAAACTCAGTTTTCACACTCTAGGCTTAGTGAACTTTGAGTGCATTTTCTAGGAATGAACCTGGTAGAGCATCCCACACAAACGAATGCTCCACATGCGGGTTTCACATGCCACCAACTCCACATTCACAGGCAACTTCAGCGCCACATCGTTTTCAGATAGCCCTCAATGCAAAGGCTCTAGACGCAAATATTGGTGTGAGAGCTAATTCAATCAAGGAAACACTGCATGTTGGTGAAGGGCATATTGAAGAAGGATCAGCCGAGTGGTTCTTGTGGGAGAACAACTCCATTTGGCTCACTAACTTCACACACCATCAGGCTTCCAAGCAGCTCTCAAGGAAACTCAGTTTTCACACTCTATGCTTAGTGCCCTTTGTGTGCCTAGGACTGAAATGAAGCTTGGTCAGCATGCCACACAAACGAATGCTCCACATGCGGGTTTCACATGCCACCAACTCCACATTCACAGGCAACTTCAGCGCCACAGCCGTTTTCAGATAGCCCTCAATGCAAAGGCTCTAGACGTAAATATTGGTGTGAGAGCTAATTCAATCAAGGAAACACTGCATGTTGGTGAAGGGCATATTGAAGAAGGATCAGCCGAGTGGTTCTTGTGGGAGAACAACTCCATTTGGCTCACTAACTTCACACACCATCAGGCTTCCAAGCAGCTCTCAAGGAAACTCAGTTTTCACACTCTGTGCTTAGTGCTCTCTGTGCGCTTAGGACTGAAATGAAGCTTGGTCAGCATCCCACAAAAACAAATGCTCCACATGCGGGTTTCACATGCCACCAACTCCACATTCACAGGCAACTTCAGCGCCCCAGCCATTTTCAGATAGCCCTCAATGCAAAGGCTCTAGACGCAAATATTGGTGTGAGAGCTAATTCAATCAAGGAAACACTGCATGTTGGTGAAGGGCATATTGAAGAAGGATCAGCCGAGTGGTTCTTGTGGGAGAACAACTCCATTTGGCTCACTAACTTCACACACCATCAGGCTTCCAAGCAGCTCTCAAGGAAACTCAGTTTTCACACTCTAGGCTTAGTGAACTTTGAGTGCATTATCTAGGAATGAACCTGGTAGAGCATCCCACACAAACGAATGCTCCACATGCGGGTTTCACATGCCACCAACTCCACATTCACAGGCAACTTCAGCGCCACAGCCATTTTCAGATAGCCCTCAATGCAAAGGCTCTAGACGCAAATATTGGTGTGAGAGCTAATTCAATCAAGGAAACAGTGCATGTTGGTGAAGGGCATATTGAAGAAGGATCAGCCGAGTGGTTCTTGTGGGAGAACAACTCCATTTGGCTCACTAACTTCACACACCATCAGGTTTCCAAGCAGCTCTCAAGGAAACTCAGTTTTCACACTCTATGCTTAGTGCCCTTTCTTTGGCTAGGACTGAAATGAACCTGGTAGAGCATCCCACACAAAGGAATGCTCCACATGCGGGTTTCACATGCCACCAACTCCACATTCACAGGCAACTTCAGCGCCACAGCCATTTTCAGATAGCCCTCAATGCAAAGGCTCTAGACGCAAATATTGGTGTGAGAGCTAATTCAATCAAGGAAACACTGCATGTTGGTGAAGGGCATATTGAAGAAGGATCAGCCGAGTGGTTCTTGTGGGAGAACAACTCCATTTGGCTCACTAACTTCACTCACCATCAGGCTTCCAAGCAGCTCTCAAGGAAACTCAGTTTTCACACTCTAGGCTTGGTGAACTTTGAGTGCATTATCTAGGAATGAACCTGGTAGAGCATCCCACACAAACGAATGCTACACATGTGGGTTTCACATGCCACCAACTCCACATTCACAGGCAACTTCAGCGCCACAGCCATTTTCAGATAGCCCTCAATGCAAAGGCTCTAGACGCAAATATTGGTGTGAGAGCTAATTCAATCAAGGAAACACTGCATGTTGGTGAAGGGCATATTGAAGAAGGATCAGCCGAGTGGTTCTTGTGGGAGAACAACTCCATTTGGCTCACTAACTTCATACAGCATCAGGCTTCCAAGCAGCTCTCAAGGAAACTCAGTTTTTACACTCTATGCTTAGTGCCCTTTGAGTGCATTATCTAGGAGTGAACATGGTAGAGCATCCCACACAAACGAATGCTCCACATGCGGGTTTCACATGCCACCAACTCCACATTCACAGGCAACTTCAGCGCCACAGCCGTTTTCAGATAGGCCTCAATGCAAAGGCTCTAGACGCAAATATTGGTGTGAGAGCTAATTCAATCAAGGAAACAATGCATGTTGGTGAAGGGCATATTGAAGAAGGATCAGCCGAGTGGTTCTTGTGGGAGAACAACTCCATTTGGCTCACTAACTTCACACACCATCAGGCTTCCAAGCAGCTCTCAAGGAAACTCAGTTTTCACACTCTATGCTTAGTGCTCTTTGTGTGCCTAGGACTGAAATGAAGCTTGGTGAGCATCCCACACAAACGAATGCTCCACATGTGGGTTTCACATGCCACCAACTCCACATTCACAGGCAACTTCAGCGCCACAGCCGTTTTCAGATAGGCCTCAATGCAAAGGCTCTAGACGCAAATATTGGTGTGAGAGCTAATTCAATCAAGGAAACACTGCATGTTGGTGAAGGGCATATTGAAGAAGGATCAGCCGAGTGGTTCTTGTGGGAGAACAACTCCATTTGGCGCACTAACTTCACACACCATCAGGCTTCCAAGCAGCTCTCAAGGAAACTCAGTTTTCACACTCTAGGCTTAGTGAACTTTGAGTGCATTTTCTAGGAATGAACCTGGTAGAGCATCCCACACAAACGAATGCTCCACATGCGGGTTTCACATGCCACCAACTCCACATTCACAGGCAACTTCAGCGCCACATCGTTTTCAGATAGCCCTCAATGCAAAGGCTCTAGACGCAAATATTGGTGTGAGAGCTAATTCAATCAAGGAAACACTGCATGTTGGTGAAGGGCATATTGAAGAAGGATCAGCCGAGTGGTTCTTGTGGGAGAACAACTCCATTTGGCTCACTAACTTCACACACCATCAGGCTTCCAAGCAGCTCTCAAGGAAACTCAGTTTTCACACTCTATGCTTAGTGCTCTCTGTGTGCTTAGGACTGAAATGAAGCTTGGTCAGCATCCCACACAAACGAATGCTCCACATGCGGGTTTCACATGCCACCAACTCCACATTCACAGGCAACTTCAGCGCCACAGCCGTTTTCAGATAGCCCTCAATGCAAAGGCTCTAGACGCAAATATTGGTGTGAGAGCTAATTCAATCAAGGAAACACTGCATGTTGGTGAAGGGCATATTGAAGAAGGATCAGCCGAGTGGTTCTTGTGGGAGAACAACTCCATTTAGCTCACTAACTTCACACACCATCAGGCTTCCAAGCAGCTCTCAAGGAAACTCAGTTTTCACACTCTATGCTTAGTGCTCTTTCTTTGGCTAGGACTGAAATGAACCTGGTAGAGCATCCCACACAAACGAATGCTCCACATGCGGGTTTCACATGCCACCAACTCCACATTCACAGGCAACTTCAGCGCCACAGCCGTTTTCAGATAGCCCTCAATGCAAAGGCTCTAGACGCAAATATTGGTGTGAGAGCTAATTCAATCAAGGAAACACTGCATGTTGATGAAGGGCATATTGAAGAAGGATCAGCCGAGTGGTTCTTGTGGGAGAACAACTCCATTTGGCTCACTAACTTCACACACCATCAGGCTTCCAAGCAGCTCTCAAGGAAACTCAGTTTTCACACTCTAGGATTAATGCCCTTTGAGTGCATTATCTAGGAATGAACCTGGTAGAGCATCCCACACAAACGAATGCTCCACATGCGGGTTTCACATGCCACCAACTCCACATTCACAGGCAACTTCAGCGCCACAGCCATTTTCAGATAGCCCTCAATGCAAAGGCTCTAGACACAAATATTGGTGTGAGAGCTAATTCAATCAAGGAAACACTGCATGTTGGTGAAGGGCATATTGAAGAAGGATCAGCCGAGTGGTTCTTGTGGGAGAACAACTCCATTTGGCTCACTAACTTCACACACCATCAGGCTTCCAAGAAGCTTGCAAGGAAACTCAGGTTTCACACTCTAGGCTTAGTGAACTTTGAGTGCATTATCTAGGAATGAACCTGGTAGAGCATCCCACACAAACGAATGCTCCACATGCGGGTTTCACATGCCACCAACTCCACATTCACAGGCAACTTCAGCGCCACAGCCATTTTCAGATAGCCCTCAATGCAAAGGCTCTAGACGCAAATATTGGTGTGAGAGCTAATTCAATCAAGGAAACAGTGCATGTTGGTGAAGGGCATATTGAAGAAGGATCAGCCGAGTGGTTCTTGTGGGAGAACAACTCCATTTGGCTCACTAACTTCACACACCATCAGGTTTCCAAGCAGCTCTCAAGGAAACTCAGTTTTCACACTCTATGCTTAGTGCCCTTTGTTTGGCTAGGACTGAAATGAACCTGGTAGAGCATCCCACACAAAGGAATGCTCCACATGCGGGTTTCACATGCCACCAACTCCACATTCACAGGCAACTTCAGCGCCACAGCCATTTTCAGATAGCCCTCAATGCAAAGGCTCTAGACGCAAATATTGGTGTGAGAGCTAATTCAATCAAGGAAACACTGCATGTTGGTGAAGGGCATATTGAAGAAGGATCAGCCGAGTGGTTCTTGTGGGAGAACAACTCCATTTGGCTCACTAACTTCACACACCATCAGGCTTCCAAGCAGCTCTCAAGGAAACTCAGTTTTCACACTCTAGGCTTGGTGAACTTTGAGTGCATTATCTAGGAATGAACCTGGTAGAGCATCCCACACAAACGAATGCTCCACATGTGGGTTTCACATGCCACCAACTCCACATTCACAGGCAACTTCAGCGCCACAGCCATTTTCAGATAGCCCTCAATGCAAAGGCTCTAGACGCAAATATTGTTGTGAGAGCTAATTCAATCAAGGAAACACTGCATGTTGGTGAAGGGCATATTGAAGAAGGATCAGCCGAGTGGTTCTTGTGGGAGAACAACTCCATTTGGCTCACTAACTTCATACAGCATCAGGCTTCCAAGCAGCTCTCAAGGAAACTCAGTTTTTACACTCTTGCTTAGTGCCCTTTGAGTGCATTATCTAGGAATGAACATGGTAGAGCATCCCACACAAACGAATGCTCCACATGCGGGTTTCACATGCCACCAACTCCACATTCACAGGCAACTTCAGCGCCACAGCCGTTTTCAGATAGGCCTCAATGCAAAGGCTCTAGACGCAAATATTGGTGTGAGAGCTAATTCAATCAAGGAAACACTGCATGTTGGTGAAGGGCATATTGAAGAAGGATCAGCCGAGTGGTTCTTGTGGGAGAACAACTCCATTTGGCTCACTAACTTCACACACCATCAGGCTTCCAAGCAGCTCTAAAGGAAACTCAGTTTTCACACTCTATGCTTAGTGCTCTTTGTGTGCCTAGGACTGAAATGAAGCTTGGTGAGCATCCCACACAAACGAATGCTCCACATGTGGGTTTCACATGCCACCAACTCCACATTCACAGGCAACTTCAGCGCCACAGCCGTTTTCAGATAGCCCTCAATGCAAAGGCTCTAGACGCAAATATTGGTGTGAGAGCTAATTCAATCAAGGAAACACTGCATGTTGGTGAAGGGCATATTGAAGAAGGATCAGCCGAGTGGTTCTTGTGGGAGAACAACTCCATTTGGCGCACTAACTTCACACACCATCAGGCTTCCAAGCAGCTCTCAAGGAAACTCAGTTTTCACACTCTAGGCTTAGTGAACTTTGAGTGCATTTTCTAGGAATGAACCTGGTAGAGCATCCCACACAAACGAATGCTCCACATGCGGGTTTCACATGCCACCAACTCCACATTCACAGGCAACTTCAGCGCCACATCGTTTTCAGATAGCCCTCAATGCAAAGGCTCTAGACGCAAATATTGGTGTGAGAGCTAATTCAATCAAGGAAACACTGCATGTTGGTGAAGGGCATATTGAAGAAGGATCAGCCGAGTGGTTCTTGTGGGAGAACAACTCCATTTGGCTCACTAACTTCACACACCATCAGGCTTCCAAGCAGCTCTCAAGGAAACTCAGTTTTCACACTCTATGCTTAGTGCTCTCTGTGTGCTTAGGACTGAAATGAACCTGGTAGAGCATCCCACACAAACGAATGCTCCACATGCGGGTTTCACATGCCACCAACTCCACATTCACAGGCAACTTCAGCGCCACAGCCGTTTTCAGATAGCCCTCAATGCAAAGGCTCTAGACGCAAATATTGGTGTGAGAGCTAATTCAAACAAGGAAACACTGCATGTTGGTGAAGGGCATATTGAAGAAGGATCAGCCGAGTGGTTCTTGTGGGAGAACAACTCCATTTGGCTCACTAACTTCACACACCATCAGGCTTCCAAGCAGCTCTCAAGGAAACTCAGTTTTCACACTCTAGGCTTAGTGCTCTTTGTGTGCCTAGGACTGAAATGAAGCTTGGTGAGCATCCCACACAAACGAATGCTCCACATGTGGGTTTCACATGCCACCAACTCCACATTCGCAGGCAACTTCAGCGCCACAGCCGTTTTCAGATAGCCCTCAATGCAAAGGCTCTAGACGCAAATATTGGTGTGAGAGCTAATTCAATCAAGGAAACACTGCATGTTGGTGAAGGGCATATTGAAGAAGGATCAGCCGAGTGGTTCTTGTGGGAGAACAACTCCATTTGGCGCACTAACTTCACACACCATCAGGCTTCCAAGCAGCTCTCAAGGAAACTCAGTTTTCACATTCTAGGCTTAGTGAACTTTGAGTGCATTTTCTAGGAATGAACCTGGTAGAGCATCCCACACAAACGAATGCTCCACATGCGGGTTTCACATGCCACCAACTCCACATTCACAGGCAACTTCAGCGCCACAGCCGTTTTCAGATAGCCCTCAATGCAAAGGCTCTAGACGCAAATATTGGTGTGAGAGCTAATTCAATCAAGGAAACACTGCATGTTGGTGAAGGGCATATTGAAGAAGGATCAGCCGAGTGGTTCTTGTGGGAGAACAACTCCATTTGGCTCACTAACTTCACACACCATCAGGCTTCCAAGCAGCTCTCAAGGAAACTCAGTTTTCACACTCTATGCTTAGTGCTCTCTGTGTGCTTAGGACTGAAATGAAGCTTGGTCAGCATCCCACACAAACGAATGCTCCACATGCGGGTTTCACATGCCACCAACTCCACATTCACAGGCAACTTCAGCGCCACAGCCGTTTTCAGATAGCCCTCAATGCAAAGGCTCTAGACGCAAATATTGGTGTGAGAGCTAATTCAAACAAGGAAACACTGCATGTTGGTGAAGGGCATATTGAAGAAGGATCAGCCGAGTGGTTCTTGTGGGAGAACAACTCCATTTGGCTCACTAACTTCACACACCATCAGGCTTCCAAGCAGCTCTCAAGGAAACTCAGTTTTCACACTCTAGGCTTAGTGCTCTTTGTGTGCCTAGGACTGAAATGAAGCTTGGTGAGCATCCCACACAAACGAATGCTCCACATGTGGGTTTCACATGCCACCAACTCCACATTCGCAGGCAACTTCAGCGCCACAGCCGTTTTCAGATAGCCCTCAATGCAAAGGCTCTAGACGCAAATATTGGTGTGAGAGCTAATTCAATCAAGGAAACACTGCATGTTGGTGAAGGGCATATTGAAGAAGGATCAGCCGAGTGGTTCTTGTGGGAGAACAACTCCATTTGGCGCACTAACTTCACACACCATCAGGCTTCCAAGCAGCTCTCAAGGAAACTCAGTTTTCACACTCTAGGCTTAGTGAACTTTGAGTGCATTTTCTAGGAATGAACCTGGTAGAGCATCCCACACAAACGAATGCTCCACATGCGGGTTTCACATGCCACCAACTCCACATTCACAGGCAACTTCAGCGCCACAGCCGTTTTCAGATAGCCCTCAATGCAAAGGCTCTAGACGCAAATATTGGTGTGAGAGCTAATTCAATCAAGGAAACACTGCATGTTGGTGAAGGGCATATTGAAGAAGGATCAGCCGAGTGGTTCTTGTGGGAGAACAACTCCATTTGGCTCACTAACTTCACACACCATCAGGCTTCCAAGCAGCTCTCAAGGAAACTCAGTTTTCACACTCTATGCTTAGTGCTCTCTGTGTGCTTAGGACTGAAATGAAGCTTGGTCAGCATCCCACACAAACGAATGCTCCACATGCGGGTTTCACATGCCACCAACTCCACATTCACAGGCAACTTCAGCGCCACAGCCGTTTTCAGATAGCCCTCAATGCAAAGGCTCTAGACGCAAATATTGGTGTGAGAGCTAATTCAATCAAGGAAACACTGCATGTTGGTGAAGGGCATATTGAAGAAGGATCAGCCGAGTGGTTCTTGTGGGAGTACAACTCCATTTGGCTCACTAACTTCACACACCATCAGGCTTCCAAGCAGCTCTCAAGGAAACTCAGTTTTCACACTCTAGGCTTAGTGCTCTTTCTTTGGCTAGGACTGAAATGAACCTGGTAGAGCATCCCACACAAACGAATTCTCCACATGCGGGTTTCACATGCCACCAACTCCACATTCACAGGCAACTTCAGCGCCACAGCCGTTTTCAGATAGCCCTCAATGCAAAGGCTCTAGACGCAAATATTGGTGTGAGAGCTAATTCAATCAAGGAAACACTGCATGTTGATGAAGGGCATATTGAAGAAGGATCAGCCGAGTGGTTCTTGTGGGAGAACAACTCCATTTGGCTCACTAACTTCACACACCATCAGGCTTCCAAGCAGCTCTCAAGGAAACTCAGTTTTCACACTCTAGGATTAATGCCCTTTGAGTGCATTATCTAGGAATGAACCTGGTAGAGCATCCCACACAAACGAATGCTCCACATGCGGGTTTCACATGCCACCAACTCCACATTCACAGGCAACTTCAGCGCCACAGCCATTTTCAGATAGCCCTCAATGCAAAGGCTCTAGACACAAATATTGGTGTGAGAGCTAATTCAATCAAGGAAACACTGCATGTTGGTGAAGGGCATATTGAAGAAGGATCAGCCGAGTGGTTCTTGTGGGAGAACAACTCCATTTGGCTCACTAACTTCACACACCATCAGGCTTCCAAGCAGCTCGCAAGGAAACTCAGGTTTCACACTCTAGGCTTAGTGAACTTTGAGTGCATTATCTAGGAATGAACCTGGTAGAGCATCCCACACAAACGAATGCTCCACATGCGGGTTTCACATGCCACCAACTCCACATTCACAGGCAACTTCAGCGCCACAGCCATTTTCAGATAGCCCTCAATGCAAAGGCTCTAGACGCAAATATTGGTGTGAGAGCTAATTCAATCAAGGAAACAGTGCATGTTGGTGAAGGGCATATTGAAGAAGGATCAGCCGAGTGGTTCTTGTGGGAGAACAACTCCATTTGGCTCACTAACTTCACACACCATCAGGTTTCCAAGCAGCTCTCAAGGAAACTCAGTTTTCACACTCTATGCTTAGTGCCCTTTGTTTGGCTAGGACTGAAATGAACCTGGTAGAGCATCCCACACAAAGGAATGCTCCACATGCGGGTTTCACATGCCACCAACTCCACATTCACAGGCAACTTCAGCGCCACAGCCATTTTCAGATAGCCCTCAATGCAAAGGCTCTAGACGCAAATATTGGTGTGAGAGCTAATTCAATCAAGGAAACACTGCATGTTGGTGAAGGGCATATTGAAGAAGGATCAGCCGAGTGGTTCTTGTGGGAGAACAACTCCATTTGGCTCACTAACTTCACACACCATCAGGCTTCCAAGCAGCTCTCAAGGAAACTCAGTTTTCACACTCTAGGCTTGGTGAACTTTGAGTGCATTATCTAGGAATGAACCTGGTAGAGCATCCCACACAAACGAATGCTCCACATGTGGGTTTCACATGCCACCAACTCCACATTCACAGGCAACTTCAGCGCCACAGCCATTTTCAGATAGCCCTCAATGCAAAGGCTCTAGACGCAAATATTGTTGTGAGAGCTAATTCAATCAAGGAAACACTGCATGTTGGTGAAGGGCATATTGAAGAAGGATCAGCCGAGTGGTTCTTGTGGGAGAACAACTCCATTTGGCTCACTAACTTCATACAGCATCAGGCTTCCAAGCAGCTCTCAAGGAAACTCAGTTTTTACACTCTTGCTTAGTGCCCTTTGAGTGCATTATCTAGGAATGAACATGGTAGAGCATCCCACACAAACGAATGCTCCACATGCGGGTTTCACATGCCACCAACTCCACATTCACAGGCAACTTCAGCGCCACAGCCGTTTTCAGATAGGCCTCAATGCAAAGGCTCTAGACGCAAATATTGGTGTGAGAGCTAATTCAATCAAGGAAACACTGCATGTTGGTGAAGGGCATATTGAAGAAGGATCAGCCGAGTGGTTCTTGTGGGAGAACAACTCCATTTGGCTCACTAACTTCACACACCATCAGGCTTCCAAGCAGCTCTCAAGGAAACTCAGTTTTCACACTCTATGCTTAGTGCTCTTTGTGTGCCTAGGACTGAAATGAAGCTTGGTGAGCATCCCACACAAACGAATGCTCCACATGTGGGTTTCACATGCCACCAACTCCACATTCACAGGCAACTTCAGCGCCACAGCCGTTTTCACATAGCCCTCAATGCAAAGGCTCTAGACGCAAATATTGGTGTGAGAGCTAATTCAATCAAGGAAACACTGCATGTTGGTGAAGGGCATATTGAAGAAGGATCAGCCGAGTGGTTCTTGTGGGAGAACAACTCCATTTGGCGCACTAACTTCACACACCATCAGGCTTCCAAGCAGCTCTCAAGGAAACTCAGTTTTCACACTCTAGGCTTAGTGAACTTTGAGTGCATTTTCTAGGAATGAACCTGGTAGAGCATCCCACACAAACGAATGCTCCACATGCGGGTTTCACATGCCACCAACTCCACATTCACAGGCAACTTCAGCGCCACATCGTTTTCAGATAGCCCTCAATGCAAAGGCTCTAGACGCAAATATTGGTGTGAGAGCTAATTCAATCAAGGAAACACTGCATGTTGGTGAAGGGCATATTGAAGAAGGATCAGCCGAGTGGTTCTTGTGGGAGAACAACTCCATTTGGCTCACTAACTTCACACACCATCAGGCTTCCAAGCAGCTCTCAAGGAAACTCAGTTTTCACACTCTATGCTTAGTGCTCTCTGTGTGCTTAGGACTGAAATGAACCTGGTAGAGCATCCCACACAAACGAATTCTCCACATGCGGGTTTCACATGCCACCAACTCCACATTCACAGGCAACTTCAGCGCCACAGCCGTTTTCAGATAGCCCTCAATGCAAAGGCTCTAGACGCAAATATTGGTGTGAGAGCTAATTCAATCAAGGAAACACTGCATGTTGGTGAAGGGCATATTGAAGAAGGATCAGCCGAGTGGTTCTTGTGGGAGAACAACTCCATTTGGCTCACTAACTTCACACACCATCAGGCTTCCAAGCAGCTCTCAAGGAAACTCAGTTTTCACACTCTATGCTTAGTGCCCTTTGTGTGCCTAGGACTGAAATGAAGCTTGGTCAGCATCCCACACAAACGAATGCTCCACATGCGGGTTTCACATGCCACCAACTCCACATTCACAGGCAACTTCAGCGCCACAGCCGTTTTCAGATAGCCCTCAATGCAAAGGCTCTAGACGCAAATATTGGTGTGAGAGCTAATTCAATCAAGGAAACACTGCATGTTGGTGAAGGGCATATTGAAGAAGGATCAGACGAGTGGTTCTTGTGGGAGAACAACTCCATTTGGCTCACTAACTTCATACACCATCAGGCTTCCAAGCAGCTCTCAAGGAAACTCAGTTTTTACACTCTATGCTTAGTGCCCTTTGAGTGCATTATCTAGGAATGAACATGGTAGAGCATCCCATACTTACGAATGCTCCACATGCGGGTTTCACATGCCAACAACTCCACATTCACAGGCAACTTCAGCACCACAGCCGTTTTCAGATAGGCCTCAATGCAAAGGCTCTAGACGCAAATATTGGTGTGAGAGCTAATTCAATCAAGGAAACACTGCATGTTGGTGAAGGGCATATTGAAGAAGGATCAGCCAAGTGGTTCTTGTGGGAGAACAACTCCATTTGGCTCACTAACTTCACACACCATCAGGCTTCCAAGCAGCTCTCAAGGAAACTCAGTTTTCACACTCTATGCTTAATGCCCTTTGTGTGCCTAGGACTGAAATGAAGCTTGGTCAGCATCCCACACAAACGAATGCTCCACATGCGGGTTTCACATGCCACCAACTCCACATTCACAGGCAACTTCAGCGCCACAGCCGTTTTCAGATAGCCCTCAATGCAAAGGCTCTAGACGCAAATATTGGTGTGAGAGCTAATTCAATCAAGGAAACACTGCATGTTGGTAAAGGGCATATTGAAGAAGGATCAGCCGAGTGGTTCTTGTGGGAGAACAACTCCATTTGGCTCACTAAATTCCCACACCATCAGGCTTCCAAGCAGCTCTCAAGGAAACTCAGTTTTCACACTCTATGCTTAGTGCCCTTTGAGTGCATTATCTAGGAATGAACCTGGTAGAGCATCCCACACAAACGAATGCTCCACGTGCGGGTTTCACATGCCACCAACTCCACATTCACAGGCAACTTCAGAGCCACAGCCGTTTTCAGATAGCCCTCAATGCAAAGGCTCTAGACGCAAATATTGGTGTGAGAGCTAATTCAATCAAGGAAACACTGCATGTTGGTGAAGGGCATATTGAAGAAGGATCAGCCGAGTGGTTCTTGTGGGAGAACAACTCCATTTGGCTCACTAACTTCACACACCATCAGGCTTCCAAGCAGCTCTCAAGGAAACTCAGTTTTCACACTCTATGCTTAGTGCCCTTTGAGTGCATTATCTAGGAATGAACCTGGTAGAGCATCCCACACAAACGAATGCTCCACATGCGGGTTTCACATGCCACCAACTCCACATTCACAGGCAACTTCAGCGCCACAGCCGTTTTCAGATAGCCCTCATGCAAAGGCTCTAGACGCAAATATTGGTGTGAGAGCTAATTCAATCAAGGAAACACTGCATGTTGGTGAAGGGCATATTGAAGAAGGATCAGCCGAGTGGTTCTTGTGGGAGAACAACTCCATTTGGCTCACTAACTTCACACACCATCAGGCTTCCAAGCACCTATCAAGGAAACTCAGTTTTCACACTCTATGCTTAGTGTTCTCTGTGTGCCTAGGACTGAATTGAAGCTTGGTCAGCATCCCACACAAACGAATTCTCCACATGCGGGTTTCACATGCCACCAACTCCACATTCACAAGCAACTTCAGCGCCACAGCCGTTTTCAGATAGCCCTCAATGCAAAGGCTCTAGACGCAAATATTGGTGTGAGAGCTAATTCAATCAAGGAAACACTGCATGTTGGTGAAGGGCATATTGAAGAAGGATCAGCCAAGTGGTTCTTGTGGGAGAACAACTCCATTTGGCTCACTAACTTCACACACCATCAGGCTTCCAAGCAGCTCTCAAGGAAACTCAGTTTTCACACTCTAGGCTTAGTGCCCTTTCTTTGGCTAGGACTGAAATGAACCTGGTCAGCATCCCACACAAACGAATGCTCCACATGCGGGTTTCACATGCCACCAACTCCACATTCACAGGCAACTTCAGCGCCACAGCCGTTTTCACATAGCCCTCAATGCAAAGGCTCTAGACGCAAATATTGGTGTGAGAGCTAATTCAATCAAGGAAACACTGCATGTTGGTGAAGGGCATATTGAAGAAGGATCAGCCGAGTGGTTCTTGTGGGAGAACAACTCCATTTGGCTCACTAACTTCACACACCATCAGGCTTCCAAGCAGCTCTCAAGGAAACTCAGTTTTCACACTCTATGCTTAGTGCTCTCTGTGTGCTTAGGACTGAAATGAATCTTGGTCAGCATCCCACACAAACAAATGCTCCACATGCGGGTTTCACATGCCACCAACTCCACATTCACAGGCAACTTCAGCGCCCCAGCCATTTTCAGATAGCCCTCAATGCAAAGGCTCTAGACGCAAATATTGGTGTGAGAGCTAATTCAATCAAGGAAACACTGCATGTTGGTGAAGGGCATATTGAAGAAGGATCAGCCGAGTGGTTCTTGTGGGAGAACAACTCCATTTGGCTCCCTAACTTCACACACCATCAGGCTTCCAAGCAGCTCTCAAGGAAACTCAGTTTTCACACTCTATGCTTAGTGCCCTTTGAGTGCATTATCTAGGAATGAACCTGGTAGAGCATCCCACACAAACGAATGCTCCACATGCGGGTTTCACATGCCACCAACTCCACATTCACAGGCAACTTCAGCGCCACAGCCGTTTTCAGATAGCCCTCAATGCAAAGGCTCTAGACGCAAATATTGGTGTGAGAGCTAATTCAATCCAGGAAACACTGCATGTTGGTGAAGGGCATATTGAAGAAGGATCAGCCGAGTGGTTCTTGTGGGAGAACAACTCCATTTGGCTCACTAACTTCACACACCATCAGGCTTCCAAGCAGCTCTCAAGGAAACTCAGTTTTCACACTCTATGCTTAGTGCCCTTTGAGTGCATTATCTAGGAATGAACCTGGTAGAGCATCCCACACAAACGAATGCTCCACATGCGGGTTTCACATGCCACCAACTCCACATTCACAGGCAACTTCGGCGCCACAGCCGTTTTCAGATAGCCCTCAATGCAAAGGCTCTAGACGCAAATATTGGTGTGAGAGCTAATTCAATCAAGGAAACACTGCATGTTGGTGAAGGGCATATTGAAGAAGGATCAGCCGAGTGGTTCTTGTGGGAGAACAACTCCATTTGGCGCACTAACTTCACACACCATCAGGCTTCCAAGCAGCTCTCAAGGAAACTCAGTTTTCACACTCTAGGCTTAGTGAACTTTGAGTGCATTTTCTAGGAATGAACCTGGTAGAGCATCCCACACAAACGAATCCTCCACATGCGGGTTTCACATGCCACCAACTCCACATTCACAGGCAACTTCAGCGCCACATCGTTTTCAGATAGCCCTCAATGCAAAGGCTCTAGACGCAAATATTGGTGTGAGAGCTAATTCAATCAAGGAAACACTGCATGTTGGTGAAGGGCATATTGAAGAAGGATCAGCCGAGTGGTTCTTGTGGGAGAACAACTCCATTTGGCTCACTAACTTCACACACCATCAGGCTTCCAAGCAGCTCTCAAGGAAACTCAGTTTTCACACTCTATGCTTAGTGCTCTCTGTGTGCTTAGGACTGAAATGAAGCTTGGTCAGCATCCCACACAAACGAATGCTCCACATGCGGGTTTCACATGCCAACAACTCCACATTCACAGGCAACTTCAGCGCCACAGCCGTTTTCAGATAGCCCTCAATGCAAAGGCTCTAGACGCAAATATTGGTGTGAGAGCTAATTCAATCAAGGAAACACTGCATGTTGGTGAAGGGCATATTGAAGAAGGATCAGCCGAGTGGTTCTTGTGGGAGAACAACTCCATTTGGCTCACTAACTTCACACACCATCAGGCTTCCAAGCAGCTCTCAAGGAAACTCAGTTTTCACACTCTAGGCTTAGTGCTCTTTCTTTGGCTAGGACTGAAATGAACCTGGTAGAGCATCCCACACAAACGAATTCTCCACATGCGGGTTTCACATGCCACCAACTCCACATTCACAGGCAACTTCAGCGCCACAGCCGTTTTCAGATAGCCCTCAATGCAAAGGCTCTAGACGCAAATATTGGTGTGAGAGCTAATTCAATCAAGGAAACACTGCATGTTGGTAAAGGGCATATTGAAGAAGGATCAGCCGAGTGGTTCTTGTGGGAGAACAACTCCATTTGGCTCACTAACTTCACACACCATCAGGCTTCCAAGCAGCTCTCAAGGAAACTCAGTTTTCACACTCTATGCTTAGTGCCCTTTGTGTGCCTACGACTGAAATGAAGCTTGGTCAGCATCCCACACAAACGAATGCTCCACATGCGGGTTTCACATGCCACCAACTCCACATTCACAGGCAACTTCAGCGCCACAGCCGTTTTCAGATAGCCCTCAATGCAAAGGCTCTAGACGCAAATATTGGTGTGAGAGCTAATTCAATCAAGGAAACACTGCATGTTGGTGAAGGGCATATTGAAGAAGGATCAGCCAAGTGGTTCTTGTGGGAGAACAACTCCATTTGGCTCACTAACTTCACACACCATCAGGCTTCCAAGCAGCTCTCAAGGAAACTCAGTTTTCACACTCTAGGCTTAGTGCCCTTTCTTTGGCTAGGACTGAAATGAACCTGGTCAGCATCCCACACAAACGAATGCTCCACATGCGGGTTTCACATGCCACCAACTCCACATTCACAGGCAACTTCAGCGCCACAGCCGTTTTCACATAGCCCTCAATGCAAAGGCTCTAGACGCAAATATTGGTGTGAGAGCTAATTCAATCAAGGAAACACTGCATGTTGGTGAAGGGCATATTGAAGAAGGATCAGCCGAGTGGTTCTTGTGGGAGAACAACTCCATTTGGCTCACTAACTTCACACACCATCAGGCTTCCAAGCAGCTCTCAAGGAAACTCAGTTTTCACACTCTATGCTTAGTGCTCTCTGTGTGCTTAGGACTGAAATGAATCTTGGTCAGCATCCCACACAAACAAATGCTCCACATGCGGGTTTCACATGCCACCAACTCCACATTCACAGGCAACTTCAGCGCCCCAGCCATTTTCAGATAGCCCTCAATGCAAAGGCTCTAGACGCAAATATTGGTGTGAGAGCTAATTCAATCAAGGAAACACTGCATGTTGGTGAAGGGCATATTGAAGAAGGATCAGCCGAGTGGTTCTTGTGGGAGAACAACTCCATTTGGCTCCCTAACTTCACACACCATCAGGCTTCCAAGCAGCTCTCAAGGAAACTCAGTTTTCACACTCTATGCTTAGTGCCCTTTGAGTGCATTATCTAGGAATGAACCTGGTAGAGCATCCCACACAAACGAATGCTCCACATGCGGGTTTCACATGCCACCAACTCCACATTCACAGGCAACTTCAGCGCCACAGCCGTTTTCAGATAGCCCTCAATGCAAAGGCTCTAGACGCAAATATTGGTGTGAGAGCTAATTCAATCAAGGAAACACTGCATGTTGGTGAAGGGCATATTGAAGAAGGATCAGCCGAGTGGTTCTTGTGGGAGAACAACTCCATTTGGCTCACTAACTTCACACACCATCAGGCTTCCAAGCAGCTCTCAAGGAAACTCAGTTTTCACACTCTATGCTTAGTGCCCTTTGAGTGCATTATCTAGGAATGAACCTGGTAGAGCATCCCACACAAACGAATGCTCCACATGCGGGTTTCACATGCCACCAACTCCACATTCACAGGCAACTTCGGCGCCACAGCCGTTTTCAGATAGCCCTCAATGCAAAGGCTCTAGACGCAAATATTGGTGTGAGAGCTAATTCAATCAAGGAAACACTGCATGTTGGTGAAGGGCATATTGAAGAAGGATCAGCCGAGTGGTTCTTGTGGGAGAACAACTCCATTTGGCGCACTAACTTCACACACCATCAGGCTTCCAAGCAGCTCTCAAGGAAACTCAGTTTTCACACTCTAGGCTTAGTGAACTTTGAGTGCATTTTCTAGGAATGAACCTGGTAGAGCATCCCACACAAACGAATGCTCCACATGCGGGTTTCACATGCCACCAACTCCACATTCACAGGCAACTTCAGCGCCACATCGTTTTCAGATAGCCCTCAATGCAAAGGCTCTAGACGCAAATATTGGTGTGAGAGCTAATTCAATCAAGGAAACACTGCATGTTGGTGAAGGGCATATTGAAGAAGGATCAGCCGAGTGGTTCTTGTGGGAGAACAACTCCATTTGGCTCACTAACTTCACACACCATCAGGCTTCCAAGCAGCTCTCAAGGAAACTCAGTTTTCACACTCTATGCTTAGTGCTCTCTGTGTGCTTAGGACTGAAATGAAGCTTGGTCAGCATCCCACACAAACGAATGCTCCACATGCGGGTTTCACATGCCAACAACTCCACATTCACAGGCAACTTCAGCGCCACAGCCGTTTTCAGATAGCCCTCAATGCAAAGGCTCTAGACGCAAATATTGGTGTGAGAGCTAATTCAATCAAGGAAACACTGCATGTTGGTGAAGGGCATATTGAAGAAGGATCAGCCGAGTGGTTCTTGTGGGAGAACAACTCCATTTGGCTCACTAACTTCACACACCATCAGGCTTCCAAGCAGCTCTCAAGGAAACTCAGTTTTCACACTCTAGGCTTAGTGCTCTTTCTTTGGCTAGGACTGAAATGAACCTGGTAGAGCATCCCACACAAACGAATTCTCCACATGCGGGTTTCACATGCCACCAACTCCACATTCACAGGCAACTTCAGCGCCACAGCCGTTTTCAGATAGCCCTCAATGCAAAGGCTCTAGACGCAAATATTGGTGTGAGAGCTAATTCAATCAAGGAAACACTGCATGTTGGTAAAGGGCATATTGAAGAAGGATCAGCCGAGTGGTTCTTGTGGGAGAACAACTCCATTTGGCTCACTAACTTCACACACCATCAGGCTTCCAAGCAGCTCTCAAGGAAACTCAGTTTTCACACTCTATGCTTAGTGCCCTTTGTGTGCCTACGACTGAAATGAAGCTTGGTCAGCATCCCACACAAACGAATGCTCCACATGCGGGTTTCACATGCCACCAACTCCACATTCACAGGCAACTTCAGCGCCACAGCCGTTTTCAGATAGCCCTCAATGCAAAGGCTCTAGACGCAAATATTGGTGTGAGAGCTAATTCAATCAAGGAAACACTGCATGTTGGTGAAGGGCATATTGAAGAAGGATCAGCCGAGTGGTTCTTGTGGGAGAACAACTCCATTTGGCTCACTAACTTCATACACCATCAGGCTTCCAAGCAGCTCTCAAGGAAACTCAGTTTTTACACTCTATGCTTAGTGCCCTTTGAGTGCATTATCTAGGAATGAACATGGTAGAGCATCCCATACTTACGAATGCTCCACTTGCGGGTTTCACATGCCAACAACTCCACATTCACAGGCAACTTCAGCACCACAGCCGTTTTCAGATAGGCCTCAATGCAAAGGCTCTAGACGCAAATATTGGTGTGAGAGCTAATTCAATCAAGGAAACACTGCATGTTGGTAAAGGGCATATTGAAGAAGGATCAGCCGAGTGGTTCTTGTGGGAGAACAACTCCATTTGGCTCACTAACTTCACACACCATCAGGCTTCCAAGCAGCTCTCAAGGAAACTCAGTTTTCACACTCTATGCTTAGTGCCCTTTTTGTGCCTAGGACTGAAATATAGCTTGGTCAGCATCCCACACAAACGAATGCTCCACATGCGGGTTTCACATGCCACCAACTCCACATTCACAGGCAACTTCAGCGCCACAGCCGTTTTCAGATAGCCCTCAATGCAAAGGCTCTAGACGCAAATATTGGTGTGAGAGCTAATTCAATCAAGGAAACACTGCATGTTGGTAAAGGGCATATTGAAGAAGGATCAGCCGAGTGGTTCTTGTGGGAGAACAACTCCATTTGGCTCACTAAATTCACACACCATCAGGCTTCCAAGCAGCTCTCAAGGAAACTCAGTTTTCACAATCTAGGCTTAGTGCCCTTTGAGTGCATTATCTAGGAATGAACCTGGTAGAGCATCCCACACAAACGAATGCTCCACATGCGGGTTTCACATGCCACCAACTCCACATTCACAGGCAACTTCAGCGCCACAGCCGTTTTCAGATAGCCCTCAATGCAAAGGCTCTAGACGCAAATATTGGTGTGAGAGCTAATTCAATCAAGGAAACACTGCATGTTGGTGAAGGGCATATTGAAGAAGGATCAGCCGAGTGGTTCTTGTGGGAGAACAACTCCATTTGGCTCACTAACTTCACACACCATCAGGCTTCCAAGCAGCTCTCAAGGAAACTCAGTTTTCACACTCTATGCTTAGTGCCCTTTGAGTGCATTATCTAGGAATGAACCTGGTAGAGCATCCCACACAAACGAATGCTCCACATGCGGGTTTCACATGCCACCAACTCCACATTCACAGGCAACTTCAGCGCCACAGCCGTTTTCAGATAGCCCTCAATGCAAAGGCTCTAGACGCAAATATTGGTGTGAGAGCTAATTCAATCAAGGCAAAACTGCATGTTGGTGAAGCGCATATTGAAGAAGAATCAGCCGAGTGGTTCTTTTGGGAGAACAACTCCATTTGGCTCACTAACTTCACACACCATCAGGCTTCCAAGCAGCTCTCAAGGAAACTCAGCTTTCACACTCTAGGCTTAATGCCCTTTGAGTGCCTAGGACTGAAATGAAGCTTGGTGAGCTTCCCACACAAACCAATGCTCCACATGCGGGTTTCACATGCCACCAACTCCACATTCACAAACAACTTCAGCGCCAAAGCCGTTTTCAGATAGCCCTCAATGCAAAGGCTCTAGGCGCAAATATTGGTGTGAGAGCTAATTCAATCAAGGAAACTGCATGTTGGTGAAGCGCATATGGAAGAAGAATCAGCCGAGTGGTTCTTGTGGGAGAACAACTCCATTTGGCTCACTAACTTCACACACCATGAGGCTTCCAAGCAGCTCTCAAGGAAACTAAGTTTTCACACTCCAGGCTTAATACCCTTTGAGTGCAATATGTAGGAATGAACCTGGTAGAGCATTCAACACAAACCAATGCTCCACATGCGGGTTTCACATGCCACCAACTCCACATTCACAGACAACTTCAGTGCCAAAGCCCTTTTCTGAAAACCCTCAATACAATGGCTCTAGGCGCAAATATTGGTGTGAGATCTAATTCAATCAAGGAAACACTGCATGTTGGTGAAGCGCATATTGAAGAAGAATCAGCCAAGTGGTTCTTGTGGGAGAACAACTCCATTTGGCTCACTAACTTCACACACCATCAGGCTTCCAAGCAGCTCTCAACGAAACTCAGTTTTCACACTCTAGGCTTAATGCCCTTTGAGTTACAAGCACTGAAAAGAACCTTGGTGAGCTTCCCACACAAACCAATGCTCCACATGCGGGTTTCACATGCCACCAACTCCACATTCACAGACAACTTCAGGGCCAAAGCCATTTTCAGATAGCCCTCAATAAAAAGGCTCTAGGCGCAAATATTGGTGTGAGAGCTAATTCAATCAAGGAAACACTGCATGTTGGTGAAGCGCATATTGAAGAAGAATCAGCCGAGTGGTTCTTGTGGGAGAACAACTCCATTTGGCTCACTAACTTCACACACCATGAGGCTTCCAAGCAGCTCTCAAGGAAACTAAGTTTTCACACTCCAGGCTTAGTACCGTTTGAATGCATTATGTAGGAATGAACCTGGTAGAGCATTCAACACAAACCAATGCTCCACATGCGGGTTTCACATGCCACCAACTCCACATTCACAGACAACTTCAGTGCCAAAGCCCTTTTCTGAAAACCCTCAATACAATGGCTCTAGGCGCAAATATTGGTGTGAGATCTAATTCAATCAAGGAAACACTGCATGTTGGTGAAGCGCATATTGAAGAAGAATCAGCCGAGTGGTTCTTGTGGGAGAACAACTCCATTTGGCTCACTAACTTCACACACCATCAGGCTTCCAAGCAGCTCTCAAGGAAACTCAGTTTTCACACTCTAGGCTTAATGCCCTTTGAGTTCCCCGCACTGAAAAGAAGCTTGGTGAGCTTCCCACACAAACGAATGCTCCACATGCGGGTTTCACATGCCACCAACTCCACATTCACAGACAACTTCAGTGCGAAAGCCGTTTTCAGATAGCCCTCAATACAAAGGCTTTAGCCCAAATATTGGTGTGAGAGCTAATTCAATCAAGGAAACACTGCATGTTGGTGAAGCGCATATTGAAGAAGAATCAGCCGAGTGGTTCTTGTGGGAGAACAACTCCATTTGGCTCACTAACTTCACACACCATCAGGCTTCCAAGCAGCTCTCAAGGAAACTCAGTTTTCACACTCTAGGCTTAATTCCCTTTGAGTGCATTATCTAGGAATGAACCTGGTAGAGAATCCCACACAAACCAATGCTCCACATGCGGGTTTCACATGCCACCAACTCCACATTTACAGACAACTTCAGCGCCAAAGCCGTTTTCAGATAGCCCTTAATGCAAAAGGTTTGGCGCAAATATTGGTGTGAGAGCTAATTCAATCAAGGAAATTCTGCATGTTGGTGAAGCGCATATTGAAGAAGAATCAGCCGAGTGGTTCTTGTGGGAGAACAACTCCATTTGGCTCACTAACTTCACACACCATCAGGCTTCCAAGCAGCTCTCAAGGAAACTCAATTTTCACACACTATGCTTTATGCCCTTTGAGTGCATTATCTAGGAATGAACCTTGGTGAGCTTCCCACACAAACCAATGATCCACATGCGGGTTTCACATGCCACCAACTCCACATTCACAGACCACTTCAGTGCCAAAGCCGATTTCAGATAGCCCTCAATACAAAGGCTTTAGCATAAATATTGGTGTAAGAGCTAATTCAATCAAGGAAACACTGCATGTTGGTGAAGCGCATATTGAAGAAGAATCAGCCGAGTGGTTCTTGTGGGAGAACAACTCCATTTGGCTCACTAACTTCACACACCATCAGGCTTCCAAGCAGCTCTCAAGGAAACTCAGTTTTCACACTCTAGGCTTAATGCCCTTTGAGTGCATCACCTAGGAGTGAACCTGGTAAAGCATCCAACACAAACCAAGGCTCCACATGCGGGTTTCACATGCCACCAACTCCACATTCACAGACCACTTCCTAGCCAAAGCCGTTTTCAAATAGCCCTTAATGCAAAGATCTAGGCGCAACTATTGTTGTGAGAGCTAATTCAATCAAGGAAACACTGCATGTTGGTGAAGCGCATATTGAAGAAGAATCAGCCGAGTGGTTCTTGTGGGAGAACAACTCCATTTGGCTCACTAACTTCACACACCATCAGGCTTCCAAGCAGCTGTCAAGGAAACTCAGTTTTCACAATCTAGGCTTAATGCCCTTTGACTCCATTATCTAGGAATGAACCAGGTAGAGCATCCCACACAAACCAATGCTCCACATGCGGGTTTCACATGCCACCAACTCCACATTCACAGACAACTTCAGCGCCAAAGCCGTTTTCAGATAGCCCTTAATGCAAAAGCTCTATGCGCAAATATTGGTGTGAGAGCTAATACAATCAAGGAAACACTGCATGTTGGTGAAGCGCATATTGAAGAAGAATCAGCCGAGTGGTTCTTGTGGGAGAACAACTCCATTTGGCTCACTAACTTCACACACCATCAGGCTTCCAAGCAGCTCTCAAGGAAACTCAGTTTTCACACTCTAGGCTTAATGCCCTTTGAGTGCCTAGGACTGAAATGAATCTTGGTGAGCTTCCCACACAAACCACTGCTCCACATGCGGGTTTCACATGCCACCAACTCCACATTCACAGACAACTTCAGCGCCAAAGCCGTTTACAGATAGCCCTCAATGCAAAGGCTCTAGGCGCAAATATTGGTGTGAGAGCTAATTCAATCAAGGAAACACTGCATGTTGGTGAAGCGCATATTGAAGAAGAATCAGCCGAGTGGTTCTTGTGGGAGAACAACTCCATTGGGCTCACTAACTTCACACACCATCAGGCTTCCAAGCAGCTCTCAAGGAAACTCAGTTTTCACACTCGAGGCTAAATGCCCTTTGAGTGCCTAGGACTGAAATGAAGCTTACTGTGCTTCCCACACAAACCAATGCTCCACATGCGTGTTTCACATGCCACCAACTCCACATTCACAGACAACTTCAGCGCCAAAGCCGTTTTCAGATAGCCCTCAATGCAAAGGCTCTAGGCGCAAATATTGGTGTGAGAGCTAATTCAATCAAGGAAACACTGCATGTTGGTGAAGCGCATATTGAAGAAGAATCAGCCGAGTGGTTCTTGTGGGAGACAACTCCATTTGGCTCACTAACTTCACACACCATCAGGCTTCCATGCAACTCTCAAGGAAACTCAGTTTTCACACTCTATGCTTAATGCTCTTTGAGTGCATTATGTAGGAATGAACGTGGTAGAGCATCCAACAAAAACCAATGCTCCACATGCGGGTTTCACATGGACCAACTTCACATTCACAGACAACTTCAGCGCCAAAGCCGTTTTCAGATAGCCCTCAATACAAAGGCTCTAGGCGCAAATATTGGTGTGAGAGCTAATTCAATCAAGGAAGCACTGCATGTTGGTGAAGCGCATATTGAAGAAGAATCAGCCGAGATGTTCTGGTGGGACAACAACTCCATTTGGCTCACTAACTTCACACACCATCAGGTTTCCAAGCAGCTCTCAAGGAAATTCAATTTTCACACTCTAGGCTTAATACCCTTTGAGTGCCTAGGACTGAAAAGAATCTTGGTGAGTTTCCCACACAAACCAATGCTCCACATACGGGTTTCACATGCCACCAACTCCACATTCACAGACAACTTCAGCGCCAAAGCCGTTTTCAGATAGCCCTCAATACAAAGGCTCTAGGCGCAAATATTGGTGTGAGAGCTAGTTCAATCAAGGAAACACTGCATGTTGTTGAAGCGCATATTGAACAAAAATCAGCTGAGTGGTTCTTGTGGGAGAACAACTCCATTTGGCTCACTAACTTCACACACCATCAGCCTTCCAAGCAGCTCTCAACGAAACTCAGTTTTCACACTCTAGGCTTAATGCCCTTTGAGTGCCTAGGACTGAAATGAAGCTTGGTGAGCTTCCAACACAAACCAATGCTCCACATGCGGGTTTCACATGCCACCAACTCCACATTCACAGACAACTTCAGCGCCAAAGCCGTTTTCAGATAGCCCTCAATACAAAGGCTCTAGGCGCAAATATTGGTGTGAGAGCTAATTCAATCAAGGAAACACTGCATGTTGGTGAAGCGCATATTGAACAAAAATCAGCAGAGTGGACTTGTGGGAGAACAACTCCATTTGGCTCACTAACTTCACACACCATCAGGCTTCCATGCAACTCTCAAGGAAACTCAGTTTTCACACTCTATGCTTAATGCCCTTTGAGTCCTAGGACTGAAATGAAGCTTGGTGAGCTTCCCACACAAACCAATGCTCTACAAGCGGGTTTCACATGCTACCAACTCCACATTCACAGAAAACTTCAGCGCCAAAGCCGTTTTCAGATAGCCCTCAATGCAAAGGCTGTAGGCGCAAATATTGGTGTGAGAGATAATTCATTCAAGGAAACACTGCATGTTGGTGAAGCGCATATGGAAGAAGAATCAGCCGAGTGGTTCTTGTGGGAGAACAACTCCATTTGGTTCACTAACTTTACACACCATCAGGCTTCCAAGCAGCTCTCAAGGAAACTCAGTTTTCACACTCTAGGCTTAATGACCTTTGAGTGCATTATCTAGGAATGAACCTGGTAGAGCATCCCACACAAACCAATGCTCCACATGCGGGTTTCACATGCCACCAACTCCACATTCACAGACAACTTCAGCGCCAAAGCCGTTTTCAGATAGCCCTCAATACAAAGGCTCTAGGCGCAAATATTGGTGTGAGAGCTAATTCAATCAAGGAAACACTGCATGTTGGTGAAGCGCATATTGAAGAAGAATCAGCCGAGTGGTTCTTGTGGGAGAACAACTCCATTTGGCTCACTAACTTCACACACCATCAGGCTTCCAAGCAGCTCTCAAGGAAACTCAGTTTTCACACTCTAGGCTTAATGAGCTTTGAGTGCATTATGTAGGAATGAACCTGGTAGAGCATCCCACACAAACCAATGCTCCACATGCGGGGGTCATCAGGCTTCCAAGCAGCTCTCAAGGAAACTCAGTTTTCACACTCTAGGCTTAATGCCCTTTAGTGCCTAGGACTGAAATGAAGCTTGCTGAGCTTCCCACACAAACCAAGGCTCCACATGCGGGTTTCACATGCCACCAACTCCACATTCACAGACAACTTCAGCGCCAAAGCCGTTTTCAGATAGCCCTCAACGCAAAGGCTCTAGGCGCAAATATTGTTGTGATAGCTAATTCAATCAAGGAAACAGTGCATGTTGGTGAAGCGCATATTGAAGAAGAATCAGCCGAGTGGTTCTTGTGGGAGAACAACTCCATTTGGCTCACTAACTTCAAACACCATCAGGCTTCCATGCAGCTCTCAAGGAAACTCAGTTTTCACACTCTATGCTTAATGCTCTTTGAGTGCATTATGTAGGAATGAACGTGGTAGAGCATCCAACAAAAACCAATGCTCCACATGCGGGTTTCACATGCCACCAACTCCACATTCACAGGCAACTTCAGCGCCACAGCCGTTTTCAGATAGCCCTCAATGCAAAGGCTCTAGACGCAAATATTGGTGTGAGAGCTAATTCAATCAAGGAAACACTGCATGTTGGTGAAGGGCATATTGAAGAAGGATCAGCCGAGTGGTTCTTGTGGGAGAACAACTCCATTTGGCTCACTAACTTCACACACCATCAGGCTTCCAAGCAGCTCTCAAGGAAACTCAGTTTTCACACTCTATGCTTAGTGCCCTTTGAGTGCATTATCTAGGAATGAACCTGGTAGAGCATCCCACACAAACGAATGCTCCACATGCGGGTTTCACATGCCACCAACTCCACATTCACAGGCAACTTCAGCGCCACAGCCGTTTTCAGATAGCCCTCAATGCAAAGGCTCTAGACGCAAATATTGGTGTTAGAGCTAATTCAATCAAGGCAAAACTGCATGTTGGTGAAGCGCATATTGAAGAAGAATCAGCCGAGTGGTTCTTTTGGGAGAACAACTCCATTTGGCTCACTAACTTCACACACCATCAGGCTTCCAAGCAGCTCTCAAGGAAACTCAGCTTTCACACTCTAGGCTTAATGCCCTTTGAGTGCCTAGGACTGAAATGAAGCTTGGTGAGCTTCCCACACAAACCAATGCTCCACATGCGGGTTTCACATGCCACCAACTCCACATTCACAAACAACTTCAGCGCCAAAGCCGTTTTCAGATAGCCCTCAATGCAAAGGCTCTAGGCGCAAATATTGGTGTGAGACCTAATTCAATCAAGGAAACTGCATGTTGGTGAAGCGCATATGGAAGAAGAATCAGCCGAGTGGTTCTTGTGGGAGAACAACTCCATTTGGCTCACTAACTTCACACACCATGAGGCTTCCAAGCAGCTCTCAAGGAAACTAAGTTTTCACACTCCAGGCTTAATACCCTTTGAGTGCATTATGTAGGAATGAACCTGGTAGAGCATTCAACACAAACCAATGCTCCACATGCGGGTTTCACATGCCACCAACTCCACATTCACAGACAACTTCAGTGCCAAAGCCCTTTTCTGAAAACCCTCAATACAATGGCTCTAGGCGCAAATATTGGTGTGAGATCTAATTCAATCAAGGAAACACTGCATGTTGGTGAAGCGCATATTGAAGAAGAATCAGCCGAGTGGTTCTTGTGGGAGAACAACTCCATTTGGCTCACTAACTTCACACACCATCAGGCTTCCAAGCAGCTCTCAACGAAACTCAGTTTTCACACTCTAGGCTTAATGCCCTTTGAGTTACAAGCACTGAAAAGAACCTTGGTGAGCTTCCCACACAAACCAATGCTCCACATGCGGGTTTCACATGCCACCAACTCCACATTCACAGACAACTTCAGGGCCAAAGCCATTTTCAGATAGCCCTCAATACAAAGGCTCTAGGCGCAAATATTGGTGTGAGAGCTAATTCAATCAAGGAAACACTGCATGTTGGTGAAGCGCATATTGAAGAAGAATCAGCCGAGTGGTTCTTGTGGGAGAACAACTCCATTTGGCTCACTAACTTCACACACCATCAGGCTTCCAAGCAGCTCTCAAGGAAACTCAGTTTTCACACTCTAGGCTTAATGCCCTTTGAGTTCCCAGCACTGAAAAGAAGCTTGGTGAGCTTCCCACACAAACGAATGCTCCACATGCGGGTTTCACATGCCACCAACTCCACATTCACAGACAACTTCAGTGCGAAAGCCGTTTTCAGATAGCCCTCAATACAAAGGCTTTAGCCCAAATATTGGTGTGAGAGCTAATTCAATCAAGGAAACACTGCATGTTGGTGAAGCGCATATTGAAGAAGAATCAGCCGAGTGGTTCTTGTGGGAGAACAACTCCATTTGGCTCACTAACTTCACACACCATCAGGCTTCCAAGCAGCTCTCAAGGAAACTCAGTTTTCACACTCTAGGCTTAATTCCCTTTGAGTGCATTATCTAGGAATGAACCTGGTAGAGAATCCCACACAAACCAATGCTCCACATGCGGGTTTCACATGCCACCAACTCCACATTTACAGACAACTTCAGCGCCAAAGCCGTTTTCAGATAGCCCTTAATGCAAAAGGTTTGGCGCAAATATTGGTGTGAGAGCTAATTCAATCAAGGAAATTCTGCATGTTGGTTAAGCGCATATTGAAGAAGAATCAGCCGAGTGGTTCTTGTGGGAGAACAACTCCATTTGGCTCACTAACTTCACACACCATCAGCCTTCCAAGCAGCTCTCAAGGAAACTCAGTTTTCACACTCTAGGCTTAATTCCCTTTGAGTGCATTATCTAGGAATGAACCTGGTAGAGAATCCCACACAAACCAAGGCTGCACATGCGGGTTTCACATGCCACCAACTCCACATTTACAGACAACTTCAGCGCCAAAGCCGTTTTCAGATAGCCCTCAATACAAAAGCTCTAGGCGCAATGATTGGTGTGAGAGCTAATTCAGTCAAGAAAACACTGCATGTTGATGAAGCGCATATTGAAGAAGAATCAGCCGAGTGGTTCTTGTGGGAGAACAACTCCATTTGGCTCACTAACTTCACACACCATCAGGCTTCCAAGCAGCTCTCAAGGAAACTCAATTTTCACACACTATGCTTTATGCCCTTTGAGTGCATTATCTAGGAATGAACCTTGGTGAGCTTCCCACACAAACCAATGATCCACATGCGGGTTTCACATGCCACCAACTCCACTTTCACAGACCACTTCAGTGCCAAAGCCGATTTCAGATAGCCCTCAATACAAAGGCTTTAGCATAAATATTGGTGTGAGAGCTAATTCAATCAAGGAAACACTGCATGTTGGTGAAGCGCATATTGAAGAAGAATCAGCCGAGTGGTTCTTGTGGGAGAACAACTCCATTTGGCTCACTAACTTCACACACCATCAGGCTTCCAAGCAGCTCTCAAGGAAACTCAGTTTTCACACTCTAGGCTTAATGCCCTTTGAGTGCATCACCTAGGAGTGAACCTGGTAAAGCATCCAACACAAACCAAGGCTCCACATGCGGGTTTCACATGCCACCAACTCCACATTCACAGACCACTTCCTAGCCAAAGCCGTTTTCAAATAGCCCTTAATGCAAAGATCTAGGCGCAAATATTGGTGTGAGAGCTAATTCAATCAAGGAAACACTGCATGTTGGTGAAGCGCATATTGAAGAAGAATCAGCCGAGTGGTTCTTGTGGGAGAACAACTCCATTTGGCTCACTAACTTCACACACCATCAGGCTTCCAAGCAGCTCTCAAGGAAACTCAGTTTTCACACTCTAGGCTTAATGCCCTTTGACTCCATTATCTAGGAATGAACCAGGTAGAGCATCCCACACAAACCAATGCTCCACATGCGGGTTTCACATGCCACCAACTCCACATTCACAGACAACTTCAGCGCCAAAGCCGTTTTCAGATAGCCCTTAATGCAAAAGCTCTATGCGCAAATATTGGTGTGAGAGCTAATACAATCAAGGAAACACTGCATGTTGGTGAAGCGCATATTGAAGAAGAATCAGCCGAGTGGTTCTTGTGGGAGAACAACTCCATTTGGCTCACTAACTTCACACACCATCAGGCTTCCAAGCAGCTCTCAAGGAAACTCAGTTTTCACACTCTAGGCTTAATTCCCTTTGAGTTACAAGCACTGAAAAGAACCTTGGTGAGCTTCCCACACAAACCAATGCTCCACATGCGGGTTTCACATGCCACCAACTCCACATTCACAGACAACTTCAGGGCCAAAGCATTTTCAGATAGCCCTCAATACAAAGGCTCTAGGCGCAAATATTGGTGTGAGAGCTAATTCAATCAAGGAAACACTGCATGTTGGTGAAGCGCATATTGAAGAAGAATCAGCCGAGTGGTTCTTGTGGGAGAACAACTCCATTTGGCTCACTAACTTCACACACCATCAGGCTTCCAAGCAGCTCTCAAGGAAACTCAGTTTTCACACTCTAGGCTTAATGCCCTTTGAGTTCCCAGCACTGAAAAGAAGCTTGGTGAGCTTCCCACACAAACGAATGCTCCACATGCGGGTTTCACATGCCACCAACTCCACATTCACAGACAACTTCAGCGCCAAAGCCGTTTTCAGATAGCCCTCAATACAAAGGCTTTAGCCCAAATATTGGTGTGAGAGCTAATTCAATCAAGGAAACACTGCATGTTGGTGAAGCGCATATTGAAGAAGAATCAGCCGAGTGGTTCTTGTGGGAGAACAACTCCATTTGGCTCACTAACTTCACACACCATCTGGCTTCCAAGCAGCTCTCAAGGAAACTCAGTTTTCACACTCTAGGCTTAATTCCCTTTGAGTGCATTATCTAGGAATGAACCTGGTAGAGAATCCCACACAAACCAATGCTCCACATGCGGGTTTCACATGCCACCAACTCCACATTTACAGACAACTTCAGCGCCAAAGCCGTTTTCAGATAGCCCTTAATGCAAAAGGTTTGGCGCAAATATTGGTGTGAGAGCTAATTCAATCAAGGAAATTCTGCATGTTGGTGAAGCGCATATTGAAGAAGGATCAGCCGAGTGGTTCTTGTGGGAGAACAACTCCATTTGGCTCACTAACTTCACACACCATCAGCCTTCCAAGCAGCTCTCAAGGAAACTCAGTTTTCACACTCTAGGCTTAATTCCCTTTGAGTGCATTATCTAGGAATGAACCTGGTAGAGAATCCCACACAAACCAAGGCTGCACATGCGGGTTTCACATGCCACCAACTCCACATTTACAGACAACTTCAGCGCCAAAGCCGTTTTCAGATAGCCCTCAATACAAAAGCTCTAGGCGCAATGATTGGTGTGAGAGCTAATTCAGTCAAGAAAACACTGCATGTTGATGAAGCGCATATTGAAGAAGAATCAGCCGAGTGGTTCTTGTGGGAGAACAACTCCATTTGGCTCACTAACTTCACACACCATCAGGCTTCCAAGCAGCTCTCAAGGAAACTCAATTTTCACACACTATGCTTTATGCCCTTTGAGTGCATTATCTAGGAATGAACCTTGGTGAGCTTCCCACACAAACCAATGATCCACATGCGGGTTTCACATGCCACCAACTCCACATTCACAGACCACTTCAGTGCCAAAGCCGATTTCAGATAGCCCTCAATACAAAGGCTTTAGCATAAATATTGGTGTGAGAGCTAATTCAATCAAGGAAACACTGCATGTTGGTGAAGCGCATATTGAAGAAGAATCAGCCGAGTGGTTCTTGTGGGAGAACAACTCCATTTGGCTCACTAACTTCACACACCATCAGGCTTCCAAGCAGCTCTCAAGGAAACTCAGTTTTCACACTCTAGGCTTAATGCCCTTTGAGTGCATCACCTAGGAGTGAACCTGGTAAAGCATCCAACACAAACCAAGGCTCCACATGCGGGTTTCACATGCCACCAACTCCACATTCACAGACCACTTCCTAGCCAAAGCCGTTTTCAAATAGCCCTTAATGCAAAGATCTAGGCGCAAATATTGGTGTGAGAGCTAATTCAATCAAGGAAACACTGCATGTTGGTGAAGCGCATATTGAAGAAGAATCAGCCGAGTGGTTCTTGTGGGAGAACAACTCCATTTGGCTCACTAACTTCACACACCATCAGGCTTCCAAGCAGCTCTCAAGGAAACTCAGTTTTCACACTCTAGGCTTAATGCCCTTTGACTCCATTATCTAGGAATGAACCAGGTAGAGCATCCCACACAAACCAATGCTCCACATGCGGGTTTCACATGCCACCAACTCCACATTCACAGACAACTTCAGCGCCAAAGCCGTTTTCAGATAGCCCTTAATGCAAAAGCTCTATGCGCAAATATTGGTGTGAGAGCTAATACAATCAAGGAAATTCTGCATGTTGGTGAAGCGCATATTGAAGAAGAATCAGCCGAGTGGTTCTTGTGGGAGAACAACTCCATTTGGCTCACTAACTTCACACACCATCAGGCTTCCAAGCAGCTCTCAAGGAAACTCAGTTTTCACACTCTAGGCTTAATGCCCTTTGAGTGCCTAGGACTGAAATGAATCTTGGTGAGCTTCCCACACAAACCACTGCTCCACATGCGGGTTTCACATGCCACCAACTCCACATTCACAGACAACTTCAGCGCCAAAGCCGTTTTCAGATAGCCCTCAATGCAAAGGCTCTAGGCGCAAATATTGGTGTGAGAGCTAATTCAATCAAGGAAACACTGCATGTTGGTGAAGCGCATATTGAAGAAGAATCAGCCGAGTGGTTCTTGTGGGAGAACAACTCCATTGGGCTCACTAACTTCACACACCATCAGGCTTCCAAGCAGCTCTCAAGGAAACTCAGTTTTCACACTCGAGGCTAAATGCCCTTTGAGTGCCTAGGACTGAAATGAAGCTTACTGTGCTTCCCACACAAACCAATGCTCCACATGCGTGTTTCACATGCCACCAACTCCACATTCACAGACAACTTCAGCGCCAAAGCCGTTTTCAGATAGCCCTCAATGCAAAGGCTCTAGGCGCAAATATTGGTGTGAGAGCTAATTCAATCAAGGAAACACTGCATGTTGGTGAAGCGCATATTGAAGAAGAATCAGCCGAGTGGTTCTTGTGGGAGACAACTCCATTTGGCTCACTAACTTCACACACCATCAGGCTTCCATGCAACTCTCAAGGAAACTCAGTTTTCACACTCTATGCTTAATGCTCTTTGAGTGCATTATGTAGGAATGAACGTGGTAGAGCATCCAACAAAAACCAATGCTCCACATGCGGGTTTCACATGGACCAACTTCACATTCACAGACAACTTCAGCGCCAAAGCCGTTTTCAGATAGCCCTCAATACAAAGGCTCTAGGCGCAAATATTGGTGTGAGAGCTAATTCAATCAAGGAAGCACTGCATGTTGGTGAAGCGCATATTGAAGAAGAATCAGCCGAGTGGTTCTTGTGGGACAACAACTCCATTTGGCTCACTAACTTCACACACCATCAGGTTTCCAAGCAGCTCTCAAGGAAATTCAATTTTCACACTCTAGGCTTAATACCCTTTGAGTGCCTAGGACTGAAAAGAATCTTGGTGAGTTTCCCACACAAACCAATGCTCCACATACGGGTTTCACATGCCACCAACTCCACATTCACAGACAACTTCAGCGCCAAAGCCGTTTTCAGATAGCCCTCAATACAAAGGCTCTAGGCGCAAATATTGGTGTGAGAGCTAGTTCAATCAAGGAAACACTGCATGTTGGTGAAGCGCATATTGAACAAAAATCAGCTGAGTGGTTCTTGTGGGAGAACAACTCCATTTGGCTCACTAACTTCACACACCATCAGCCTTCCAAGCAGCTCTCAACGAAACTCAGTTTTCACACTCTAGGCTTAATGCCCTTTGAGTGCCTAGGACTGAAATGAAGCTTGGTCAGCTTCCAACACAAACCAATGCTCCACATGCGGGTTTCACATGCCACCAACTCCACATTCACAGACAACTTCAGCGCCAAAGCCGTTTTCAGATAGCCCTCAATACAAAGGCTCTAGGCGCAAATATTGGTGTGAGAGCTAATTCAATCAAGGAAACACTGCATGTTGGTGAAGCGCATATTGAACAAAAATCAGCAGAGTGGACTTGTGGGAGAACAACTCCATTTGGCTCACTAACTTCACACACCATCAGGCTTCCATGCAACTCTCAAGGAAACTCAGTTTTCACACTCTAGGCTTAATGCCCTTTGAGTCCTAGGACTGAAATGAAGCTTGGTGAGCTTCCCACACAAACCAATGCTCTACAAGCGGGTTTCACATGCTACCAACTCCACATTCACAGACAACTTCAGCGCCAAAGCCGTTTTCAGATAGCCCTCAATGCAAAAACTGAAGGCGCAAATATTTGTGTGAGAGCTAATTCAATCAAGGAAACACTGCATGTTGGTGAAGCGCATATTGAAGAAGAATCAGCCGAGTGGTTCTTGTGGGAGAACAACTCCATTTGGCTCACTAACTTCACACACCATCAGGCTTCCAAGCAGCTCTCAAGGAAACTCAGTTTTCACACTCGAGGCTAAATGCCCTTTGAGTGTCTAGGACTGAAATGAAGCTTGGTGAGCTCCCCAAACAAACCAATGCTCCACATGCGGGTTTCACATGCCACCAACTCCACATTCACAGACAACTTCAGCGCCACAGCCGTTTTCAGATAGCCCTCAACGCAAAGGCTCTAGGTGCAAATATTGGTGTGAGAGCTAATTCAATCAAGGAAACACTGCACGTTGGTGAAGCGCATATTGAAGAAGAATCAGCCGAGTGGTTCTTGTGGGAGAACAACTCCATTTGGCTCACTAACTTCACACACCATCAGGCTTCCAAGCAGCTCTCAAGGAAACTCAGTTTTCACACTCTAGGCTTAATGCCTTTTGAGTGAATTATGTAGGAATGAACCTGGTAGAGCATCCAACAAAAACCAATGCTCCACATGCGGGTTTCACATGCCACCAACTCCACATTCACAGACACCTTCAGCGCCAAAGCCGTTTTCAGAGAGCCCTCAATGCAAAGGCTCTAGGCGCAGATATTGGTGTGAGAGCTAATTCAATCAAGGAAACACTGCATATTGGTGAAGCGCATATTGAAGAAGAATCAGCCGAGTGGTTCATGTGGGAGAACAACTCCATTTGGCTCACTAACTTCACACACCATCAGGCTTCCAAGCAGCTCTCAAGGAAACTCAGTTTTCACACTCTAGGCTTAATGAGCTTTGAGTGCATTATGTAGGAATGAACCTGGTAGAGCATCCCACACAAACCAATGCTCCACATGCGGGGGTCATCAGGCTTCCAAGCAGCTCTCAAGGAAACTCAGTTTTCACACTCTAGGCTTAATGCCCTTTAGTGCCTAGGACTGAAATGAAGCTTGCTGAGCTTCCCACACAAACCAAGGCTCCACATGCGGGTTTCACATGCCACCAACTCCACATTCACAGACAACTTCAGCGCCAAAGCCGTTTTCAGATAGCCCTCAACGCAAAGGCTCTAGGCGCAAATATTGTTGTGATAGCTAATTCAATCAAGGAAACAGTGCATGTTGGTGAAGCGCATATTGAAGAAGAATCAGCCGAGTGGTTCTTGTGGGAGAACAACTCCATTTGGCTCACTAACTTCAAACACCATCAGGCTTCCATGCAGCTCTCAAGGAAACTCAGTTTTCATACTCTAGGCTTAATGCGCTTTGAGTGCCTAGGACTGAAATGAAGCTTGGTGAGCTTCCCACACAAACCAATGCTCCACATGCGGGTTTCACATGCCACCAACTCCACATTCACAGACAACTTCAGCGCCAAAGTCGTTTTCAGATAGCCCTCAATGCAAAGGCTCTAGGCGCAAATATTGGTGTGAGAGCTAATTCAATCAAGGAAACACTGCATGTGGCTGAAGGGCATATTGAAGAAGAATCAGTTGAGTGGTTCTTGTGGGAGAACAACTCCATTTGGCTCACTAACTTCACACACCGTCAGGCTTCCAAGCAGCTCTCAAGGAAACTCAGTTTTCACACTCTAAGCTTAATGCCCTTTGAATGCCTAGGACTGAAATGAAGCTTGGTGAGCTTCCCACACAAACCAATGCTCCACATGCGGGTTTCACATGCCACCAACTCCACATTCACAGACAATTTCAGCGCCAAAGCCATTTTCAGATAGCCCTCAATACAAAGGCTCTAGGCGCAAATATTGGTGTGAGAGCTAATTCAATCAAGGAAACACTGCATGTTGCTGAAGCGCATATTGAAGAAGAATCAGCCGAGTGGTTCTTGTGGGAGAACAACTCCTTTTGGCTCACTAACTTCACACACCATCAGGCTTCCAAGCAGTTATCAAGGAAACTCAGTTTTCACACTCTAGGCTTAATGCCTTTTGAGCGAATTATCTAGGAATGAACCTGGTTGAGCATCCAACACAAACCAATGCTCCACATGCGTGTTTCACATGCCACCAACTCCACATTCACAGACAACTTCAACGCCAAAGCCGTTTTCAGATAGCCCTCAATGCAAAGGCTCTAGGCGCAGATATTGGTGTGAGAGCTAATTCAATCAAGGAAACATTACATGTTGGTGAAGCGCATATTGAAGAAGAATCAGCCGAGTGGTTCTTGTGGGAGAACAACTCCATTTGGCTCACTAACTTCACACACCATCAGGCTTCCATGCAACTCTCAAGGAAACTCAGTTTTCACACTCTACGCTTAATGCCCTTTGAGTGCCTAGGACTGAAATGAAGCTTGGTGAGCTTCCCACACAATCCAATGCTCTACAAGCGGGTTTCACATGCTACCAACTCCACATTCACAGAAAACTTCAGCGCCAAAGCCGTTTTCAGATAGCCCTCAATGCAAAGGCTGTAGGCACAAATATTGGTGTGAGAGCTAATTCATTCAAGGAAACACTGCATGTTGGTGAAGCACATATTGAAGAAGAATCAGCCGAGTGGTTCTTGTGGGAGAACAACTCCATTTGGTTCACTAACTTTACACACCATCAGGCTTCCAAGCAGCTCTCAAGGAAACTCAGTTTTCGCACTCTAGGCTTAATGACCTTTGAGTGCATTATCTAGGAATGAACCTGGTAGAGCATCCCACACAGACCAATGCTCCACATGCGGGTTTCACATGCCACCATCTCCACATTCACAAACAACTTCAGCGCCAAAGCCGTTTTCAGATAGCCCTCAACGCAAAGGCTCTAGGCGCAAATATTGGTGTGAGAGCTAATTCAATCAAGGAAACACTGCATGTTGGTGAAGCGCATATTGAAGAAGAATCAGCCGAGTGGTTCTTGTGGGAGAACAACTCCATTTGGCTCACTAACTTCACACACCATCAGGCTTCCAAGCAGCTCTAAAGGAAGCTCAATTTTCACACTCTAGGCTTAATGCCCTTTGAGTGCCTAGGACTGAAATGAAGCTTGGTGAGTTTCCCACACAAACCAATGCTCTACAAGCGGGTTTCACATGCCACCAACTCCACATTCACAGACAACTTCAGCGCCAAAGCCGTTTTCAGATAGCCCTCAATACAAACTCTCTAGGCGCAAATATTGGTGTGAGAGCTAATTCAATCAAGGAAACACTGCATGTTGGTGAAGCGCATATTGAAGAAGAATCAGCCGAGTAGTTCTTGTGGGAGAACAACTCCATTTGGCTCACTAACTTCACACACCATGAGGCTTCCAAGCAGCTCTCAAGGAAACTCAGTTTTCACACTCTAGGCTTAATGCTCTTTGAGTGCCTAGGACTGAAATGAAGCTTGGTGAGCTTCCCACACAAACCACTGCTCCACATGCGGGTTTCACATGCCACCAACTCCACATTCACAGACAACTTCAGCGCCAAAGCCGTTTTCAGATAGCCCTCAATGCAAAAACTGAAGGCGCAAATATTTGTGTGAGAGCTAATTCAATCAAGGAAACACTGCATGTTGGTGAAGCGCATATTGAAGAAGAATCAGCCGAGTGGTTCTTGTGGGAGAACAACTCCATTTGGCTCACTAACTTCACACACCATCAGGCTTCCAAGCAGCTCTCAAGGAAACTCAGTTTTCACACTCTAGGCTAAATGCCCTTTGAGTGTCTAGGACTGAAATGAAGCTTGGTGAGCTCCCCAAACAAACCAATGCTCCACATGCGGGTTTCACATGCCACCAACTCCACATTCACAGACAACTTCAGCGCCAAAGCCGTTTTCAGATAGCACTCAATGCAAAGGCTCTAGGCGCAAATATTGGTGTGAGAGCGAATTCAATCAAGGAAACACTGCATGTTGGTGAAGCGCATATTGAAGAAGAATCAGCCGAGTGGTTCTTGTGGGAGAACAACTCCATTTGGCTCACTAACTTCACACACCATCAGGCTTCCATGCAACTCTCAAGGAAACTCAGTTTTCACACTCTAGGCTTAATGCTCTTTGAGTGCATTATGTAGGAATGAACGTGGTAGAGCATCCAACAAAAACCAATGCTCCACATGCGGGTTTCACATGCCACCAACTCCACATTCACAGACAACTTCAGCGCCAAAGCCGTTTTCAGATAGCCCTCAATACAAAGGCTCAAGGCACAAATATTGGTGTGAGAGCTAATTCAATCAAGGAACCACTGCATGTTGGTGAAGCGCATATTGAAGAAGAATCAGCCGAGTGGTTCTTGTGGGAGAACAACTCCATTTGGCTCACTAACTTCACACACCATCAGGCTTCCAAGCAGCTCTCAAGGAAACTCAGTTTTCACACTCTAGGCTTAATGCCCTTTGAGTGCCTAGGACTGAAATGAAGCTTGGTGAGCTTCCCACACAAACCACTGCTCCACATGCGGGTTTCACATGCCACCAACTCCACATTCACAGACAACTTCAGCGCCAAAGCCGTTTTCAGATAGCCCTCAATGCAAAGGCTCTAGGCGCAAATATTGGTGTGAGAGCTAATTCAATCAAGGAAACACTGCATGTTGGTGAAGCGCATATTGAAGAAGAATCAGCCGAGTGGTTCTTGTGGGAGACAACTCCATTTGGCTCACTAACTTCACACACCATCAGGCTTCCATGCAACTCTCAAGGAAACTCAGTTTTCACACTCTATGCTTAATGCTCTTTGAGTGCATTATGTAGGAATGAACGTGGTAGAGCATCCAACAAAAACCAATGCTCCACATGCGGGTTTCACATGCCACCAACTTCACATTCACAGACAACTTCAGCGCCAAAGCCGTTTTCAGATAGCCCTCAATACAAAGGCTCAAGGCACAAATATTGGTGTGAGAGCTAATTCAATCAAGGAAGCACTGCATGTTGGTGAAGCGCATATTGAAGAAGAATCAGCCGAGTGGTTCTTGTGGGACAACAACTCCATTTGGCTCACTAACTTCACACACCATCAGGTTTCCAAGCAGCTCTCAAGGAAATTCAATTTTCACAGTCTAGGCTTAATGCCCTTTGAGTGCCTAGGAATGAAAAGAATCTTGGTGAGTTTCCCACACAAACCAATACTCCACATGCGGGTTTCACATGCCACGAACTCCACATTCACAGACAACTTCAGCGCCAAAGCCGTTTTCAGATAGCCCTCAATACAAAGGCTCTAGGCGCAAATATTGGTGTGAGAGCTAATTCAATCAAGGAAACACTGCATGTTGGTGAAGCGCATATTGAACAAAAATCAGCAGAGTGGACTTGTGGGAGAACAACTCCATTTGGCTCACTAACATCAGACAACATCAGGCTTCCAAGCAGCTCTCAAGGAAACTCAGTTTTCACACTCTAGGCTTAATGCCCTTTGAGTGCCTAGGACTGAAATGAAGCTTGGTGAGCTTCCAACACAAACCAATGCTCCACATGCGGGTTTCACATGCCACCAACTCCACATTCACAGACAACTTCAGCGCCAAAGCCATTTTCAGATAGCCCTCAATGCAAAGGCTGTAGGCGCAAATATTGGTGTGAGAGCTAATTCATTCAAGGAAACACTGCATGTTGGTGAAGCGCATATTGAAGAAGAATCAGCCGAGTGGTTCTTGTGGGAGAACAACTCCATTTGGTTCACTAACTTTACACACCATCAGGCTTCCAAGCAGCTCTCAAGGAAACTCAGTTTTCACACTCTAGGCTTAATGCCCTTTGAGTGCATTATCTAGGAATGAACCTGGTAGAGCATCCCACACAAACCAATGCTCCACATGCGGGTTTCACATGCCACCAACTCCACATTCACAGACAACTTCAGCGCCAAAGCCGTTTTCAGATAGCCCTCAACGCAAAGGCTCTAGGCGCAAATATTGGTGTGAGAGCTAATTCAATCAAGGAAACACTGCATGTTGGTGAAGCGCATATTGAAGAAGAATCAGCCGAGTGGTTCTTGTGGGAGAACAACTCCATTTGGCTCACTAACTTCACACACCATCAGGCTTCCAAGCAGCTCTCAAGGAAACTCAATTTTCACACTCTAGGCTTAATGCCCTTTGAGTGCCTAGGACTGAAATGAAGCTTGGTGAGTTTCCCACACAAACCAATGCTCTACAAGCGGGTTTCACATGCCACCAACTCCACATTCACAGACAACTTCAGCGCCAAAGCCGTTTTCAGATAGCGCTCAATACAAAGGCTCTAGGCGCAAATATTGGTGTGAGAGCTAATTCAATCAAGGAAACACTGCATGTTGGTGAAGCGCATATTGAAGAAGAATCAGCCGAGTGGTTCTTGTGGGAGAACAACTCCATTTGGCTCACTAACTTCACACACCATCAGGCTTCCAAGCAGCTCTCAAGGAAACTCAGTTTTCACACTCTAGGCTTAATGCCCTTTGAGTGCCTAGGACTGAAATGAAGCTTGGTGAGCTTCCCACACAAACCACTGCTCCACATGCGGGTTTCACATGCCACCAACTCCACATTCACAGACAACGTCAGCGCCAAAGCCGTTTTCAGATAGCCCTCAATGCAAAAACTGAAGGCGCAATTATTTGTGTGAGAGCTAATTCAATCAAGGAAACACTGCATGTTGGTGAAGCGCATATTGAAGAAGAATCAGCCGAGTGGTTCTTGTGTGAGAACAACTCCATTTGGCTCACTAACTTCACACACCATCAGGCTTCCAAGCAGCTCTCAAGGAAACTCAGTTTTCACACTCGAGGCTAAATGCCCTTTGAGTGTCTAGGACTGAAATGAAGCTTGGTGAGCTCCCCAAACAAACCAATGCTCCACATGCGGGTTTCACATGCCACCAACTCCACATTCACAGACAACTTCAGCGCCAAAGCCGTTTTCAGATAGCACTCAATACAAAGGCTCAAGGCACAAATATTGGTGTGAGAGCTAATTCAATCAAGGAACCACTGCATGTTGGTGAAGCGCATATTGAACAAAAATCAGCAGAGTGGTTCTTGTGGGAGAACAACTCCATTTGGCTCACTAACTTCACACACCATCAGGCTTCCAAGCAGCTCTCAAGGAAACTCAGTTTTCACACGCTAGGCTTAATGCCCTTTGAGTGCCTAGGACTGAAATGAAGCTTGGTGAGCTTCCCACACAAACCACTGCTCCACATGCGGGTTTCACATGCCACCAACTCCACATTCACAGACAACTTCAGCGCCAAAGCCGTTTTCAGATAGCCCTCAATGCAAAGGCTCTAGGCGCAAATATTGGTGTGAGAGCTAATTCAATCAAGGAAACACTGCATGTTGGTGAAGGGCATATTGAAGAAGAATCAGCCGAGTGGTTCTTGTGGGAGAACAACTCCATTTGGCTAACTAACTTCACCCACCATCAGGCTTCCATGCAGCTCTCAAGGAAACTCAGTTTTCACACTCTAGGCTTAATGCCCTTTGAGTGCATTATGTAGGAATGAACCTGGTAGAGCATCCCACACAAACCACTGCTCCACATGCGGGTTTCACATGCCACCAACTCCACATTCACAGACAACTTCAGCGCCAAAGCCGTTTTCAGATAGCCCTCAATACAAAGGCTCTAGGCGCAAATATTGGTGTGAGAGCTAATTCAATCAAGGAAACACTGCATGTTGGTGAAGCGCATATTAAAGAAGAATCAGCCGAGTGGTTCTTGTGGGAGAACAACTCCATTTGGCTCACTAACTTCACACACCATCAGGCTTCCAAGCAGCTCTCAAGGAAACTCAGTTTTCACACTCTAGGCTTAATGACCTTTGAGTGCCTAGTACTGAAATGAAGCTTGGTGAGCTTCCAACACAAACCAATGCTCCACATGCGGGTTTCACATGCCACCAACTCCACATTCACAGACAACTTCAGCGCCAAAGCCGTTTTCAGATAGCACTCAATACAAAGGCTCTAGGCGCAAATATTGGTGTGAGAGCTAATTCAATCAAGGAAACACTGCATGTTGGTGAAGCGCATATTGAAGAAGAATCAGCCGAGTGGTTCTTGTGGGAGAACAACTCCATTTGGCTCACTAACTTCACACACCATCAGGCTTCCAAGCAGCTCTCAAGGAATCTCAGTTTTCACACTCTAGGCTTAATGACCTTTGAGTGCATTATGTAGGAATGAACTTGGTTGAGCATCCCACACAAACCAATGCTCCACATGCGGGTTTCACATGCCACCAACTCCACATTCACAGAAACTTCAGCGCCAAAGCCGTTTTCAGATAGCCCTCAATGCAAAGGCTCTAGGCGCAAATATTGGTGTGAGAGCTAATTCAATCAAGGAAACACTGCATGTTGGTGAAGCGCATATTGAAGAAGAATCAGCCGAGTGGTTCTTGTGGGAGAACAACTCCATTTGGCTCACTAACTTCACACACCATCAGGCTTCCAAGCAGCTCTCAAGGAAACTCAGTTTTCACACTCTAGGCTTAATGCCCTTTGAGTCCTAGGACTGAAATGAAGCTTGGGAGCTTCCCACACAAACCAAGGCTCCACATGCGGGTTTCACATGCCACCAACTCCACATTCACAGACAACTTCAGCGCCAAAGCCGTTTTCAGATAGCCCTCAACGCATAGGCTCTAGGCGCAAATATTGGTGTGAGAGCGAATTCAATCAAGGAAACACTGCATGTTGGTGAAGCGCATATTGAAGAAGAATCAGCCGAGTGGTTCTTGTGGGAGAACAACTCCATTTGGCTCACTAACTTCACACACCATCAGGTTTCCAAGCAGCTCTCAAGGAAACTCAGTTTTCACACTCTAGGCTTAATGACCATTGAGTGCATTATGTAGGAATGAACCTGGTAGAGCATCCAACAAAAACCAATGCTCCACATGCGGGTTTCACATGCCACCAACTCCACATTCACAGACAACTTCAGCGCCAAAGCCGTTTTCAGATAGCCCTCAATGCAAAGGCTCTAGGCGCAAATATTGGTGTGAGAGCTAATTCAATCAAGGAAACACTGCATGTTGGTGAAGCGCATATTGAAGAAGAATCAGCCGAGTGCTTCTTGTGGGAGAACAACTCCATTTGGCTCACTAACTTCACACACCATCAGGCTTCCAAGCAGCTCTCAAGGAAACTCAGTTTTCACACTCTAGGCTTAGTGCCCCTTGAGTGTCTAGGACTGAAATGAAGCTTGGTGAGCTTCCCACACAAACCAATGCTCCACATGCGGGTTTCACATGCCACCAACTCCACATTCACAGACAACTTCAGCGCCAAAGCTGTTTTCAGATAGCCCTCAATACAAAGGCTCTAGGCGCAAATATTGGTGTGAGAGCTAATTCAATCAAGGAAACACTGCATGTTGGTGAAGGGCATATTGAAGAAGGATCAGCCGAGTGGTTCTTGTGGGAGAACAACTCCATTTGGCTCACTAACTTCACACACCATCAGGCTTCCAAGCAGCTCTCAAGGAAACTCAGTTTTCACACTCTAGGCTTAATGACCTTTGAGTGCATTATCTAGGAATGATCCTGGTAGAGCATCCAACAAAAACCAATGCTCCACATGCGGGTTTCACATGCCACCAACTCCACATTCACAGACAACTTCAGCGCCAAAGCCGTTTTCAGATAGCCCTCAATACAAAGGCTCTAGGCGCAAATATTGGTGTGAGAGCTAATTCAATCAAGGAAACACTGCATGTTGGTGAAGCGCATATTGAAGAAGAATCAGCCGAGTGGTTCTTGTGGGAGAACAACTCCATTTGGCTCACTAACTTCACACACCATCAGGCTTCCAAGCAGCTCTCAAGGAAACTCAGTTTTCACACTCTAGGCTTAATGACCGTTGAGTGCATTATGTAGGAATGAACCTGGTAGAGCATCAGACACAAACCAATGCTCCACATGCAGGTATCACATGCCACCAACTCCACATTCACAGACAACTTCAGCGCCAAAGCCGTTTTCAGATAGCCCTCAATACAAAGGCTCTAGGCGCAAATATTGGTGTGAGAGCTAATTCAATCAAGGAAACACTGCATGTTGGTGAAGCGCATATTGAAGAAGAATCAGCCGAGTGGTTCTTGTGGGAGAACAACTCCATTTGGCTCACTAACTTCACACACCATCAGGCTTCCAAGCATCTCTCAAGGAAACTCAGTTTTCACACTCTAGGCTTAATGCTCCTTGAGTGCCTAGGACTGAAATGAAGCTTGGTGAGCTTCCCACACAAACCAATGCTCCACATGCGGGTTTCACATGCCACCAAGTCCACATTCACAGACAACTTCAGCGCCAAAGCCGTTTTCAGATAGCCCTCAATGCAAAGGCTCTAGGCGCAAATATTGGTGTGAGAGCTAATTCAATCAAGGAAACACTGCATGTTGGTGAAGCGCATATTGAAGAAGAATCAGCCGAGTGGTTCTTGTGGGAGAACAACTCCATTTGGCTCACTAACTTCACACACCATCAGGCTTCCAAGCAGCTCTCAAGGAAACTCAGTTTTCACACTCTAGGCTTAATGCCCTTTGAGTCCTAGGACTGAAATGAAGCTTGGGAGCTTCCCACACAAACCAATGCTCCACATGCGGGTTTCACATGCCACCAACTCCACATTCACAGACAACTTCAGCGCCAAAGCCGTTTTCAGATAGCCCTCAACGCAAAGGCTCTAGGCGCAAATATTGGTGTGAGAGCTAATTCAATCAAGGAAACACTGCATGTTGGTGAAGCGCATATTGAAGAAGAATCAGCCGAGTGGTTCTTGTGGGAGAACAACTCCATTTGGCTCACTAACTTCACACACCATCAGGTTTCCAAGCAGCTCTCATGGAAACTCAGTTTTCACACTCTAGGCTTAATGACCTTTGAGTGCATTATCTAGGAATGAACCTGGTAGAGCATCCAACAAAAACCAATGCTCCACATGCGGGTTTCACATGCCACCAACTCCACATTCACAGACAACTTCAGCGCCAAAGCCGTTTTCAGATAGCCCTCAATACAAAGGCTCTAGGCGCAAATATTGGTGTGAGAGCTAATTCAATCAAGGAAACACTGCATGTTGGTGAAGCGCATATTGAAGAAGAATCAGCCGAGTGGTTCTTGTGGGAGAACAACTCCATTTGGCTCACTAACTTCACACACCATCAGGCTTCCAAGCAGCTCTCAAGGAAACTCAGTTTTCACACTCTAGGCTTAATGCCCCTTGAGTGCCTAGGACTGAAATGAAGCTTGGTGAGCTTCCCACACAAACCAATGCTCCACATGCGGGTTTCACATGCCACCAACTTCACATTCACAGACAACTTCAGCGCCAAAGCTGTTTTCAGATAGCCCTCAATACAAAGGCTCTAGGCGCAAATATTGGTGTGAGAGCTAATTCAATCAAGGAAACACTGCATGTTGGTGAAGCGCATATTGAAGAAGAATCAGCCGAGTGGTTCTTGTGGGAGAACAACTCCATTTGGCTCACTAACTTCACACACCATCAGGCTTCCAAGCAGCTCTCAAGAAAACTCAGTTTTCACACTCTAGGCTTAATGCCTTTTGAGTCCTAGGACTGAAATGAAGCTTGGGAGCTTCCCACACAAACCAATGCTCCACATGCGGGTTTCACATGCCACCAACTCCACATTCACAGACAACTTCCTAGCCAAAGCCGTTTTCAGATAGCCCTCAATACAAAGGCTCTAGGCGCAAATATTGGTGTGAGAGCTAATTCAATCAAGGAAACACTGCATGTTGGTGAAGCGCATATTGAAGAAGAATCAGCCGAGTGGTTCTTGTGGGAGAACAACTCCATTTGGCTCACTAACTTCACACACCATCAGGCTTCCAAGCAGCTCTCAAGGAAACTCAGTTTTCACACTCTAGGCTTAATGACCGTTGAGTGCATTATGTAGGAATGAACCTGGTAGAGCATCAGACACAAACCAATGCTCCACATGCAGGTATCACATGCCACCAACTCCACATTCACAGACAACTTCAGCGCCAAAGCCGTTTTCAGATAGCCCTCAATACAAAGTCTCTAGGCGCAAATATTGGTGTGAGAGCTAATTCAATCAAGGAAACACTGCATGTTGGTGAAGCGCATATTGAAGAAGAATCAGCCGAGTGGTTCTTGTGGGAGAACAACTCCATTTGGCTCACTAACTTCACACACCATCAGGCTTCCAAGCAGCTCTCAAGGAAACTCAGTTTTCACACTCTAGGTTTAGTGCTCCTTGAGTGCCTAGGACTGAAATGAAGCTTGGTGAGCTTCCCACACAAACCAATGCTCCACATGCGGGTTTCACATGCCACCAACTCCACATTCACAGACAACTTCAGCGCCAAAGCCGTTTTCAGATAGCCCTCAATGCAAAGGCTCTAGGCGCAAATATTGGTGTGAGAGCTAATTCAATCAAGGAAACACTGCATGTTGGTGAAGCGCATATTGAAGAAGAATCAGCCGAGTGGTTCTTGTGGGAGAACAACTCCATTTGGCTCACTAACTTCACACACCATCAGGCTTCCAAGCAGCTCTCAAGGAAACTCAGTTTTCACACTCTAGGCTTAATGCCCTTTGAGTCCTAGGACTGAAATGAAGCTTGGGAGCTTCCCACACAAACCAATGCTCCACATGCGGGTTTCACATGCCACCAACTCCACATTCACAGACAACTTCAGCGCCAAAGCCGTTTTCAGATAGCCCTCAACGCAAAGGCTCTAGGCGCAAATATTGGTGTGAGAGCTAATTCAATCAAGGAAACACTGCATGTTGGTGAAGCGCATATTGAAGAAGAATCAGCCGAGTGGTTCTTGTGGGAGAACAACTCCATTTGGCTCACTAACTTCACACACCATCAGGTTTCCAAGCAGCTCTCAAGGAAACTCAGTTTTCACACTCTAGGCTTAATGACCTTTGAGTGCATTATCTAGGAATGAACCTGGTAGAGCATCCAACAAAAACCAATGCTCCACATGCGGGTTTCACATGCCACCAACTCCACATTCACAGAGAACTTCAGCGCCAAAGCCGTTTTCAGATAGCCCTCAATACAAAGGCTCTAGGCGCAAATATTGGTGTGAGAGCTAATTCAATCAAGGAAACACTGCATGTTGGTGAAGCGCATATTGAAGAAGAATCAGCCGAGTGGTTCTTGTGGGAGAACAACTCCATTTGGCTCACTAACTTCACACACCATCAGGCTTCCAAGCAGCTCTCAAGGAAACTCAGTTTTCACACTCTAGGCTTAATGCCCCTTGAGTGCCTAGGACTGAAATGAAGCTTGGTGAGCTTCCCACACAAACCAATGCTCCACATGCGGGTTTCACATGCCACCAACTTCACATTCACAGACAACTTCAGCGCCAAAGCTGTTTTCAGATAGCCCTCAATACAAAGGCTCTAGGCGCAAATATTGGTGTGAGAGCTAATTCAATCAAGGAAACACTGCATGTTGGTGAAGCGCATATTGAAGAAGAATCAGCCGAGTGGTTCTTGTGGGAGAACAACTCCATTTCGCTCACTAACTTCACACACCATCAGGCTTCCAAGCAGCTCTCAAGAAAACTCAGTTTTCACACTCTAGGCTTAATGCCTTTTGAGTCCTAGGACTGAAATGAAGCTTGGGAGCTTCCCACACAAACCAATGCTCCACATGCGGGTTTCACATGCCACCAACTCCACATTCACAGACAACTTCCTAGCCAAAGCCGTTTTCAGATAGCCCTCAATACAAAGGCTCTAGGCGCAAATATTGGTGTGAGAGCTAATTCAATCAAGGAAACACTGCATGTTGGTGAAGCGCATATTGAAGAAGAATCAGCCGAGTGGTTCTTGTGGGAGAACAACTCCATTTGGCTCACTAACTTCACACACCATCAGGCTTCCAAGCAGCTCTCAAGGAAACTCAGTTTTCACACTCTATGCTTAGTGACCGTTGAGTGCATTATGTAGGAATGAACCTGGTAGAGCATCAGACACAAACCAATGCTCCACATGCAGGTATCACATGCCACCAACTCCACATTCACAGACAACTTCAGCGCCAAAGCCGTTTTCAGATAGCCCTCAATACAAAGTCTCTAGGCGCAAATATTGGTGTGAGAGCTAATTCAATCAAGGAAACACTGCATGTTGGTGAAGCGCATATTGAAGAAGAATCAGCCCAGTGGTTCTTGTGGGAGAACAACTCCATTTGGCTCACTAACTTCACACACCATCAGGCTTCCAAGCAGCTCTCAAGGAAACTCAGTTTTCACACTCTAGGCTTAGTGCTCCTTGAGTGCCTAGGACTGAAATGAAGCTTGGTGAGCTTCCAACACAAACCAATGCTCCACATGCGGGTTTCACATGCCACCAACTCCACATTCACAGACAACTTCAGCGCCAAAGCCGTTTTCAGATAGCCCTCAATGCAAAGGCTCTAGGCGCAAATATTGGTGTGAGAGCTAATTCAATCAAGGAAACACTGCATGTTGGTGAAGCGCATATTGAAGAAGAATCAGCCGAGTGGTTCTTGTGGGAGAACAACTCCATTTGGCTCACTAACTTCACACACCATCAGGCTTCCAAGCAGCTCTCAAGGAAACTCAGTTTTCACACTCTAGGCTTAATGCCCTTTGAGTCCTAGGACTGAAATGAAGCTTGGTGAGCTACCCACACAAACCAATGCTCCACATGCGGGTTTCACATGCCACCAACTCCACATTCACAGACAACTTCAGCGCCAAAGCCATTTTCAGATAGCCCTCAACGCAAAGGCTCTAGGCACAAATATTGGTGTGAGAGCTAATTCAATCAAGGAAACACTGCATGTTGGTGAAGCGCATATTGAAGAAGAATCAGCCGAGTGGTTCTTGTGGGAGAACAACTCCATTTGGCTCACTAACTTCACACACCATCAGGCTTCCAAGCAGCTCTCAAGGAAACTCAGTTTTCACACTCTAGGCTTAATGACCTTTGAGTGCATTATCTAGGAATGAACCTGGTAGAGCATCCAACAAAAACCAATGCTCCACATGCGGGTTTCACATGCCACCAACTCCACATTCACAGACAACTTCAGCGCCAAAGCCGTTTTCAGATAGCCCTCAATACAAAGGCTCTAGGCGCAAATATTGGTGTGAGAGCTAATTCAATTAAGGAAACACTGCATGTTGGTGAAGCGCATATTGAAGAAGAATCAGCCGAGTGGTTCTTGTGGGAGAACAACTCCATTTGGCTCACTAACTTCACACACCATCAGGCTTCCAAGCAGCTCTCAAGGAAACTCAGTTTTCACACTCTAGGCTTAATGCCCCTTGAGTGCCGAGGACTGAAATGAAGCTTGGTGAGCTTCCCACACAAACCAATGCTCCACATGCGGGTTTCACATGCCACCAACTTCACATTCACAGACAACTTCAGCGCCAAAGCTGTTTTCAGATAGCCCTCAATACAAAGGCTCTAGGCGCAAATATTGGTGTGAGAGCTAATTCAATCAAGGAAACACTGCATGTTGGTGAAGCGCATATTGAAGAAGAATCAGCCGAGTGGTTCTTGTGGGAGAACAACTCCATTTCGCTCACTAACTTCACACACCATCAGGCTTCCAAGCAGCTCTCAAGGAAACTCAGTTTTCACACTCTAGGCTTAATGCCCTTTGAGTCCTAGGACTGAAATGAAGCTTGGGAGCTTCCCACACAAACCAATGCTCCACATGCGGGTTTCACATGCCACCAACTCCACATTCACAGACAACTTCAGCGCCAAAGCCGTTTTCAGATAGCCCTCAACTCAAAGGCTCTAGGCGCAAATATTGGTGTGAGAGCTAATTCAATCAAGGAAACACTGCATGTTGGTGAAGCGCATATTGAAGAAGAATCAGCCGAGTGGTTCTTGTGGGAGAACAACTCCATTTGGCTCACTAACTTCACACACCATCAGGCTTCCAAGCAGCTCTCAAGGAAACTCAGTTTTCACACTCTAGGCTTAATGCCCCTTGAGTGCCTAGGACTGAAATGAAGCTTGGTGAGCTTCCCACACAAAATAATGCTCCACATGCGGGTTTCACATGCCACCAACTCCACATTCACAGACAACTTCAGCGCCAAAGCCGTTTTCAGATAGCCCTCAATGCACAGGCTCTAGGCGCAAATATTGGTGTGAGAGCTAATTCAATCAATGAAACACTGCATGTTGGTGAAGCGCATATTGAAGAAGAATCAGCCGAGTGGTTCTTGTGGGAGAACAACTCCATTTCGCTCACTAACTTGACACACCATCAGGCTTCCAAGCAGCTCTCAAGGAAACTCAGTTTTCACACTCTAGGCTTAATACCCTTTGAGTGGCTCAGACTGAAATGAAGCTTGGGAGCTTCCCACACAAACCAATGCTCCACATGCGGGTTTCACATGCCACCAACTCCACATTCACAGACAACTTCAGCGCCAAAGCCGTTTTCAGATAGCCCTCAATACAAAGGCTCTAGGCGCAAATATTGGTGTGAGAGCTAATTCAATCAAGGAAACACTGCATGTTGGTGAAGCGCATATTGAAGAAGAATCAGCCAAGTGGTTCTTGTGGGAGAACAACTCCATTTGGCTCACTAACTTCACACACCATCAGGCTTCCAAGCAGCTCTCAAGGAAACTCAGTTTTCACACTCTAGGCTTAATGCCCTTTGAGTGCATTATGTAGGAATGAACCTGGTAGAGCATCAGACACAAACCAATGCTCCACATGCAGGTATCACATGCCACCAACTCCACATTCACAGACAACTTCAGCGCCAAAGCCGTTTTCAGATAGCCCTCAATACAAAGTCTCTAGGCGCAAATATTGCTGTGAGAGCTAATTCAATCAAGGAAACACTGCATGTTGGTGAAGCGCATATTGAAGAAGAATCAGCCGAGTGGTTCTTGTGGGAGAACAACTCCATTTGGCTCACTAACTTCACACACCATCAGGCTTCCAAGCAGCTCTCAAGGAAACTCAGTTTTCACACTCTAGGCTTAGTGCTCCTTGAGTGCCTAGGACTGAAATGAAGCTTGGTGAGCTTCCCACACAAACCAATGCTCCACATGCGGGTTTCACATGCCACCAAGTCCACATTCACAGACAACTTCAGCGCCAAAGCCGTTTTCAGATAGCCCTCAATGCAAAGGCTCTAGGCGCAAATATTGGTGTGAGAGCTAATTCAATCAAGGAAACACTGCATGTTGGTGAAGCGCATATTGAAGAAGAATCAGCCGAGTGGTTCTTGTGGGAGAACAACTCCATTTGGCTCACTAACTTCACACACCATCAGGCTTCCAAGCAGCTCTCAAGGAAACTCAGTTTTCACACTCTAGGCTTAATGCCCTTTGAGTCCTAGGACTGAAATGAAGCTTGGTGAGCTACCCACACAAACCAATGCTCCACATGCGGGTTTCACATGCCACCAACTCCACATTCACAGACAACTTCAGCGCCAAAGCCGTTTTCAGATAGCCCTCAACGCAAAGGCTCTAGGCACAAATATTGGTGTGAGAGCTAATTCAATCAAGGAAACACTGCATGTTGGTGAAGCGCATATTGAAGAAGAATCAGCCGAGTGGTTCTTGTGGGAGAACAACTCCATTTGGCTCACTAACTTCACACACCATCAGGTTTCCAAGCAGCTCTCAAGGAAACTCAGTTTTCACACTCTAGGCTTAATGACCTTTGAGTGCATTATCTAGGAATGAACCTGGTAGAGCATCCAACAAAAACCAATGCTCCACATGCGGGTTTCACATGCCACCAACTCCACATTCACAGACAACTTCAGCGCCAAAGCCGTTTTCAGATAGCCCTCAATACAAAGGCTCTAGGCGCAAATATTGGTGTGAGAGCTAATTCAATCAAGGAAACACTGCATGTTGGTGAAGCGCATATTGAAGAAGAATCAGCCGAGTGGTTCTTGTGGGAGAACAACTCCATTTGGCTCACTAACTTCACACACCATCAGGCTTCCAAGCAGCTCTCAAGGAAACTCAGTTTTCACACTCTAGGCTTAATGCCCCTTGAGTGCCGAGGACTGAAATGAAGCTTGGTGAGCTTCCCACACAAACCAATGCTCCACATGCGGGTTTCACATGCCACCAACTTCACATTCACAGACAACTTCAGCGCCAAAGCTGTTTTCAGATAGCCCTCAATACAAAGGCTCTAGGCGCAAATATTGGTGTGAGAGCTAATTCAATCAAGGAAACACTGCATGTTGGTGAAGCGCATATTGAAGAAGAATCAGCCGAGTGGTTCTTGTGGGAGAACAACTCCATTTCGCTCACTAACTTCACACACCATCAGGCTTCCAAGCAGCTCTCAAGGAAACTCAGTTTTCACACTCTAGGCTTAATGCCCTTTGAGTCCTAGGACTGAAATGAAGCTTGGGAGCTTCCCACACAAACCAATGCTCCACATGCGGGTTTCACATGCCACCAACTCCACATTCACAGACAACTTCAGCGCCACAGCCGTTTTCAGATAGCCCTCAACTCAAAGGCTCTAGGCGCAAATATTGGTGTGAGAGCTAATTCAATCAAGGAAACACTGCATGTTGGTGAAGCGCATATTGAAGAAGAATCAGCCGAGTGGTTCTTGTGGGAGAACAACTCCATTTGGCTCACTAACTTCACACACCATCAGGCTTCCAAGCAGCTCTCAAGGAAACTCAGTTTTCACACTCTAGGCTTAATGCCCCTTGAGTGCCTAGGACTGAAATGAAGCTTGGTGAGCTTCCCACACAAAATAATGCTCCACATGCGGGTTTCACATGCCACCAACTCCACATTCACAGACAACTTCAGCGCCAAAGCCGTTTTCAGATAGCCCTCAATGCACAGGCTCTAGGCGCAAATATTGGTGTGAGAGCTAATTCAATCAATGAAACACTGCATGTTGGTGAAGCGCATATTGAAGAAGAATCAGCCGAGTGGTTCTTGTGGGAGAACAACTCCATTTCGCTCACTAACTTGACACACCATCAGGCTTCCAAGCAGCTCTCAAGGAAACTCAGTTTTCACACTCTAGGCTTAATACCCTTTGAGTGGCTCAGACTGAAATGAAGCTTGGTGAGCTTCCCACACAAACCAATGCTCCACATGCGGGTTTCACATGCCACCAACTCCACATTCACAGACAACTTCAGCGCCAAAGCCGTTTTCAGATAGCCCTCAATACAAAGGCTCTAGGCGCAAATATTGGTGTGAGAGCTAATTCAATCAAGGAAACACTGCATGTTGGTGAAGCGCATATTGAAGAAGAATCAGCCGAGTGGTTCTTGTGGGAGAACAACTCCATTTGGCTCACTAACTTCACACACCATCAGGCTTCCATGCAGCTCTCAAAAAAACTCAGTTTTCACACTCTAGGCTTAATGCCCTTTGAGTGCATTATGTAGGAATGAACCTGATAGAGCATCAGACACAAACCAATGCTCCACATGCGGGTTTCACATGCCACCAACTCCACATTCACAGGCAACTTCAGCGCCACAGCCGTTTTCAGATAGCCCTCAATACAAAGGCTCAAGGCACAAATATTGGTGTGAGAGCTAATTCAATCAAGGAAACACTGCATGTTGGTGAAGCGCATATTGAAGAAGAATCAGCCGAGTGGTTCTTGTGGGAGAACAACTCCATTTGGCTCACTAACTTCACACACCATCAGGCTTCCAAGCAGCTCTCAAGGAAACTCAGTTTTCACACTCTAGGCTTAATGCCCTTTGAGTGCCTAGGACTGAAATGAAGCTTGGTGAGCTTCCCACACAAACCAATGCTCCACATGCAGGTTTCACATGCCACCAACTCCACATTCACAGACAACTTCAGCGCCAAAGCCGTTTTCAGATAGCCATCAATACAAAGGCTCTAGGCACAAATATTGGTGTGAGAGCTAATTCAATCAAGGAAACACTGCATGCTGGTGAAGCGCATATTGAAGAAGAATCAGCCAAGTGGTTCTTGCGGGAGAACAACTCCATTTGGCTCACTAACTTCACACACCATCAGGCTTCCATGCAACTCTCAAGGAAACTCAGTTTTCACACTCTATGCATAATGCTCTTTGAGTGCATTACGTAGGAATGAACGTGGTAGAGCATCCAACAAAAACCAAGGCTCCACATGCGGGTTTCACATGCCACCAACTCCACATTCACAGACAACTTCAGCGCCAAAGCCGTTTTCAGATAGCCCTCAATACAAAGGCTCTAGGCGCAAATATTGGTGTGAGAGCTAATTCAATCAAGGAAACACTGCATGTTGGTGAAGCGCATATTGAAGAAGAATCAGCCGAGTGGTTCTTGTGGGAGAACAACTCCATTTGGCTCACTAACTTCACACACCATCAGGCTTCCAAGCAGCTCTCAAGGAAACTCAGTTTTCACACTCTAGGCTTAATGACCGTTGAGTGCATTATGTAGGAATGAACCTGGTAGAGCATCAGACACAAACCAATGCTCCACATGCAGGTATCACATGCCACCAACTCCACATTCACAGACAACTTCAGCGCCAAAGCCGTTTTCAGATAGCCCTCAATACAAAGGCTCTAGGAGCAAATATTGGTGTGAGAGCTAATTCAATCAAGGAAACACTGCATGTTGGTGAAGCGCATATTGAAGAAGAATCAGCCGAGTGGTTCTTGTGGGAGAACAACTCCATTTGGCTCACTAACTTCACACACCATCAGGCTTCCAAGCAGCTCTCAAGGAAACTCAGTTTTCACACTCTAGGCTTAGTGCTCCTTGAGTGCCTAGGACTGAAATGAAGCTTGGTGAGCTTCCCACACAAACCAATGCTCCACATGCGGGTTTCACATGACACCAAGTCCACATTCACAGACAACTTCAGCGCCAAAGCCGTTTTCAGATAGCCCTCAATGCAAAGGCTCTAGGCGCAAATATTGGTGTGAGAGCTAATTCAATCAAGGAAACACTGCATGTTGGTGAAGCGCATATTGAAGAAGAATCAGCCGAGTGGTTCTTGTGGGAGAACAACTCCATTTCGCTCACTAACTTCACACACCATCAGGCTTCCAAGCAGCTCTCAAGGAAACTCAGTTTTCACACTCTAGGCTTAATGCCCTTTGAGTCCTAGGACTGAAATGAAGCTTGGGAGCTTCCCACACAAACCAATGCTCCACATGCGGGTTTCACATGCCACCAACTCCACATTCACAGACAACTTCAGCGCCAAAGCCGTTTTCAGATAGCCCTCAACGCAAAGGCTCTAGGCGCAAATATTGGTGTGAGAGCTAATTCAATCAAGGAAACACTGCATGTTGGTGAAGCGCATATTGAAGAAGAATCAGCCGAGTGGTTCTTGTGGGAGAACAACTCCATTTGGCTCACTAACTTCACACACCATCAGGTTTCCAAGCAGCTCTCAAGGAAACTCAGTTTTCACACTCTAGGCTTAATGACCTTTGAGTGCATTATCTAGGAATGAACCTGGTAGAGCATCCAACAAAAACCAATGCTCCACATGCGGGTTTCACATGCCACCAACTCCACATTCACAGACAACTTCAGCGCCAAAGCCGTTTTCAGATAGCCCTCAATACAAAGGCTCTAGGCGCAAATATTGGTGTGAGAGCTAATTCAATCAAGGAAACACTGCATGTTGGTGAAGCGCATATTGAAGAAGAATCAGCCGAGTGGTTCTTGTGGGAGAACAACTCCATTTGGCTCACTAACTTCACACACCATCAGGCTTCCAAGCAGCTCTCAAGGAAACTCAGTTTTCACACTCTAGGCTTAATGACCGTTGAGTGCATTATGTAGGAATGAACCTGGTAGAGCATCAGACACAAACCAATGCTCCACATGCAGGTATCACATGCCACCAACTCCACATTCACAGACAACTTCAGCGCCAAAGCCGTTTTCAGATAGCCCTCAATACAAAGGCTCTAGGCGCAAATATTGGTGTGAGAGCTAATTCAATCAAGGAAACACTGCATGTTGGTGAAGCGCATATTGAAGAAGAATCAGCCGAGTGGTTCTTGTGGGAGAACAACTCCATTTGGCTCACTAACTTCACACACCATCAGGCTTCCAAGCAGCTCTCAAGGAAACTCAGTTTTCACACTCTAGGCTTAGTGCCCTTGAGTGCCTAGGACTGAAATGAAGCTTGGTGAGCTTCCCACACAAACCAATGCTCCACATGCGGGTTTCACATGCCACCAAGTCCACATTCACAGACAACTTCAGCGCCAAAGCGTTTTCAGATAGCCCTCAATGCAAAGGCTCTAGGCGCAAATATTGGTGTGAGAGCTAATTCAATCAAGGAAACACTGCATGTTGGTGAAGCGCATATTGAAGAAGAATCAGCCGAGTGGTTCTTGTGGGAGAACAACTCCATTTGGCTCACTAACTTCACACACCATCAGGCTTCCAAGCAGCTCTCAAGGAAACTCAGTTTTCACACTCTAGGCTTAATGCCCTTTGAGTCCTAGGACTGAAATGAAGCTTGGGAGCTTCCCACACAAACCAATGCTCCACATGCGGGTTTCACATGCCACCAACTCCACATTCACAGACAACTTCAGCGCCAAAGCGTTTTCAGATAGCCCTCAACGCAAAGGCTCTAGGCGCAAATATTGGTGTGAGAGCTAATTCAATCAAGGAAACACTGCATGTTGGTGAAGCGCATATTGAAGAAGAATCAGCCGAGTGGTTCTTGTGGGAGAACAACTCCATTTGGCTCACTAACTTCACACACCATCAGGTTCCAAGCAGCTCTCAAGGAAACTCAGTTTTCACACTCTAGGCTTAATGACCTTTGAGTGCATTATCTAGAATGAACCTGGTAGAGCATCCCACACAAACCAATGCTCCACATGCGGGTTTCACATGCACCAACTCCACATTCACAGACAACTTCAGCGCCAAAGCCGTTTTCAGATAGCCCTCAATACAAAGGCTCTAGGCGCAAATATTGGTGTGAGAGCTAATTCAATCAAGGAAACACTGCATGTTGGTGAAGCGCATATTGAAGAAGAATCAGCCGAGTGGTTCTTGTGGAGAACAACTCCATTTGGCTCACTAACTTCACACACCATCAGGCTTCCAAGCAGCTCTCAAGGAAACTCAGTTTTCACACTCTAGGCTTAATGCCCTTGAGGGCTAAGACTGAAATGAAGCTTGGTGAGCTTCCCACACAAACCAATGCTCCACATGCGGGTTTCACATGCCACCAACTTCACATTCACAGACAACTTCAGCGCCAAAGCGTTTTCAGATAGCCCTCAATACAAAGGCTCTAGGCGCAAATATTGGTGTGAGAGCTAATTCAATCAAGGAAACACTGCATGTTGGTGAAGCGCATATTGAAGAAGAATCAGCCGAGTGGTTCTTGTGGGAGAACAACTCCATTTCGCTCACTAACTTCACACACCATCAGGCTTCCAAGCAGCTCTCAAGGAAACTCAGTTTTCACACTCTAGGCTTAATGCCCTTTGAGTCCTAGGACTGAAATGAAGCTTGGGAGCTTCCCACACAAACCAATGCTCCACATGCGGGTTTCACATGCCACCAACTCCACATTCACAGACAACTTCAGCGCCAAAGCCGTTTTCAGATAGCCCTCAACTCAAAGGCTCTAGGCGCAAATATTGGTGTGAGAGCTAATTCAATCAAGGAAACACTGCATGTTGGAGTTGGTGAAGCGCATATTGAAGAAGAATCAGCCGAGTGGTTCTTGTGGGAGAACAACTCCATTTGGCTCACTAACTTCACACACCATCAGGCTTCCAAGCAGCTCTCAAGGAAACTCAGTTTTCACACTCTAGGCTTAATGCCCCTTGAGTGCCTAGGACTGAAATGAAGCTTGGTGAGCTTCCCACACAAACCAATGCTCCACATGCGGGTTTCACATGCCACCAACTCCACATTCACAGACAACTTCAGGGCCAAAGCCGTTTTCAGATAGCCCTCAATGCACAGGCTCTAGGCGCAAATATTGGTGTGAGAGCTAATTCAATCAATGAAACACTGCATGTTGGTGAAGCGCATATTGAAGAAGAATCAGCCGAGTGGTTCTTGTGGGAGAACAACTCCATTTCGCTCACTAACTTGACACACCATCAGGCTTCCAAGCAGCTCTCAAGGAAACTCAGTTTTCACACTCTAGTCTTAATACCCTTTGAGTGGCTAAGACTGAAATGAAGCTTGGTGAGCTTCCCACACAAACCAATGCTCCACATGCGGGTTTCACATGCCACCAACTCCACATTCACAGACAACTTCAGCGCCAAAGCCGTTTTCAGATAGCCCTCAATACAAAGGCTCTAGGCGCAAATATTGGTGTGAGAGCTAATTCAATCAAGGAAACACTGCATGTTGGTGAAGCGCATATTGAAGAAGAATCAGCCAAGTGGTTCTTGTGGGAGAACAACTCCATTTGGCTCACTAACTTCACACACCATCAGGCTTCCATGTAGCTCTCAAAAAAACTCAGTTTTCACACTCTAGGCTTAATGCCCTTTGAGTGCATTATGTAGGAATGAACCTGATAGAGCATCAGACACAAACCAATGCTCCACATGCGGGTTTCACATGCCACCAACTCCACATTCACAGGCAACTTCAGCACCAAAGCCGTTTTCAGATAGCCCTCAATACAAAGGCTCAAGGCACAAATATTGTTGTGAGAGCTAATTCAATCAAGGAAACACTGCATGTTGGTGAAGCGCATATTGAAGAAGAATCAGCCGAGTGGTTCTTGTGGGAGAACAACTCCATTTGGCTCACTAACTTCACACACCATCAGGCTTCCAAGCAGCTCTCAAGGAAACTCAGTTTTCACACTCTAGGCTTAATGCCCTTTGAGTGCCTAGGACTGAAATGAAGCTTGGTGAGCTTCCCACACAAACCAATGCTCCACATGCAGGTTTCACATGCCACCAACTCCACATTCACAGACAACTTCAGCGCCAAAGCCGTTTTCAGATAGCCATCAATACAAAGGCTCTAGGCGCAAATATTGGTGTGAGAGCTAATTCAATCAAGGAAACACTGCATGTTGGTGAAGCGCATATTGAAGAAGAATCAGCCAAGTGGTTCTTGCGGGAGAACAACTCCATTTGGCTCACTAACTTCACACACCATCAGGCTTCCATGCAACTCTCAAGGAAACTCAGTTTTCACACTCTATGCATAATGCTCTTTGAGTGCATTACGTAGGAATGAACGTGGTAGAGCATCCAACAAAAACCAAGGCTCCACATGCGGGTTTCACATGCCACCAACTCCACATTCACAGACAACTTCAGCGCCAAAGCCGTTTTCAGATAGCCCTCAATACAAAGGCTCTAGGCGCAAATATTGGTGTGAGAGCTAATTCAATCAAGGAAACACTGCATGTTGGTGAAGCGCATATTGAAGAAGAATCAGCCGAGTGGTTCTTGTGGGAGAACAACTCCATTTGGCTCACTAACTTCACACACCATCAGGCTTCCAAGCAGCTCTCAAGGAAACTCAGTTTTCACACTCTAGGCTTAATGCCCTTTGAGTGCCTAGGACTGAAATGAAGCTTGGTGAGCTTCCCACACAAACCAATGCTCCACATGCAGGTTTCACATGCCACCAACTCCACATTCACAGACAACTTCAGCGCCAAAGCCGTTTTCAGATAGCCCTCAATACAAAGGCTCTAGGCGCAAATATTGGTGTGAGAGATAATTCAATCAAGGAAACACTGCATGTTGGTGAAGCGCATATTGAAGAAGAATCAGCCGAGTGGTTCTTGTGGGAGAACAACTCCATTTGGCTCACTAACTTCACACACCATCAGGCTTCCAAGCAGCTCTCAACGAACTCAGTTTTCACACTCTAGGCTTAATGCCCTTTGAGTGCCTAGGACTGAAATGAAGCTTGGTGAGTTTCCCACACAAACCAATGCTCCACATGCGGGTGTCTCATGCCACCAACTCCACATTCACAGACAACTTCAGCGCCAAAGCCGTTTTCAGATAGCCCTCAATGCAAAGGCTCTAGGCGCAAATATTGGTGTGAGAGCTAATTCAATCAAGGAAACACTGCATGTTGTTAAGCACATATTGAAGAAGAATCAGCCTAGTGGTTCTTGTGGGAGAACAACTCCATTTGGCTCACTAACTTCACACACCATCAGGCTTCCAAGCAGCTCTCAAGGAAACTCAGTTTTCACACTCTATTCTTAATGTCCTTTGAGTGCCTAGGACTGAAATGAACCTTGTTGAGATTCCCACACAAACCAAGGCTGCACATGCGGGTTTCACACGCCAACAACTCCACATTCACAGAGAACTTCAGCACCAACGCCGTTTTCAGATAGCCCTCAATGCAAAGGCTCTAGGCGCAAATATTGGTGTGAGAGCTAATTCAATCAAGGAAACACTGCATGTTGGTGAAGCGCGTTTGAAGAAGAATCAGCCGAGTGGTTCTTGTGGGAGAACAACTCCATTTGGCTCAATAACTTCACACACCATCAGGCTTCCAAGCAGCTCTCAAGGAAACTCAGTTTTCACACTCTAGGCTTAATGCCCTTTGAGTGCCTAGGACTGAAATGAAGCTTGGTGAGCTCCCGACACAAACCAATGCTCCACATGCGGGTTTCACATGCCACCAACTCCATATTCACAAACAACTTCAGCGCCTAAGCCATTTTCAGATAGCCCTCAATGCAAAGGCTCTAGGCTCAAATATTGGTGTGAGAGCTAATTCAATCAAGGAAACACTGCATGTTGGTGAGTCGCATTTGGAAGAAGAATCAGCCGAGTGGTTCTTGTGGGACAACAACTCCATTTGGCTCACTAACTTCACACACCATCAGGCTTCCAAGCAGCTCTGAAGGAAACTCAGTTTTCACACTCTAGGCTTAATGCCCTTTGAGTCCTAGGACTGAAATGAAGCTTGGGAGCTTCCCACACAAACCAATGCTCCACATGCGGGTTTCACATGCCACCAACTCCACATTCACAGACAACTTCAGCGCCAAAGCCGTTTTCAGATAGCCCTCAACGCAAAGGCTCTAGGCGCAAATATTGGTGTGAGAGCTAATTCAATCAAGGAAACACTGCATGTTGGTGAAGCGCATATTGAAGAAGAATCAGCCGAGTGGTTCTTGTGGGAGAACAACTCCATTTGGCTCACTAACTTCACACACCATCAGGTTTCCAAGCAGCTCTCAAGGAAACTCAGTTTTCACACTCTAGGCTTAATGACCATTGAGTGCATTATGTAGGAATGAACGTGGTAGAGCATCCAGCAAAAACCAATGCTCCACATGCGGGTTTCACATGCCACCAACTCCACATTCACAGACAACTTCAGCGCCAAAGCCGTTTTCAGATAGCCCTCAATACAAAGGCTCTAGGCGCAAATATTGGTGTGAGAGCTAATTCAATCAAGGAAACACTGCATGTTGGTGAAGCGCATATTGAAGAAGAATCAGCCGAGTGGTTCTTGTGGGAGAACAACTCCATTTGGCTCACTAACTTCACACACCATCAGGCTTCCAAGCAGCTCTCAAGGAAACTCAGTTTTCACACTCTAGGCTTAATGCCCCTTGAGTGCCTAGGACTGAAATGAAGCTTGGTGAGCTTCCCACACAAACCAATGCTCCACATGCGGGTTTCACATGCCACCAACTCCACATTCACAGACAACTTCAGCGCCAAAGCCGTTTTCAGATAGCCCTCAATACAAAGGCTCTAGGCGCAAATATTGGTGTGAGAGCTAATTCAATCAAGGAAACACTGCATGTTGGTGAAGCGCATATTGAAGAAGAATCAGCCAAGTGGTTCTTGTGGGAGAACAACTCCATTTGGCTCACTAACTTCACACACCATCAGGCTTCCATGCAGCTCTCAAAAAAACTCAGTTTTCACACTCTAGGCTTAATGCCCTTTGAGTGCATTATGTAGGAATGAACCTGGTAGAGCATCAGACACAAACCAATGCTCCACATGCGTGTTTCACATGCCACCAACTCCACATTCACAGACAACTTCAGAGCCAAAGCCATTTTCAGATAGCCCTCAATACAAAGGCTCTAGGCGCAAATATTGGTGTGAGAGCTAGTTCAATCAAGGAAACACTGCATGTTGGTGAAGCGCATATTGAAGAAGAATCAGCAGAGTGGTTCTTGTGGGAGAACAACTCCATTTGGCTCACTAACTTCACACACCATGGTTCCAAGCAGCTCTCAAGGAAACTCAGTTTTCACACTCTAGGCTAAATGCCCTTTGAGTGCCTAGGACTGAAATGAAGCTTGGTGAGCTCCCCAAACAAACCAATGTTCCACACGCGGGTTTCACATGCCACCAACTCCACATTCACAGACAACTTCAGCGCCAAAGCCGTTTTCAGATAGCCCTCAATGCAAAGGCTCTAGGCGCAGATATTGGTGTGAGAGCTAATTCAATCAAGGAAACACTGCATGTTGGTTAAGGGCATATTGAAGAAGAATCAGCCGAGTGGTTCTTGTGGGAGAACAACTCCATTTGGCTCACTAACTTCACACACCATCAGGCTTCCAAGCAGCTCTCAAGGAAACTCAGTTTTCACACTCTAGGCTTAATGCCCTTTGAGTGCCTAGGACTGAAATGAAGCTTGGTGAGCTTCCCACACAAACCAATGCTCCACATGCAGGTTTCACATGCCACCAACTCCACATTCACAGACAACTTCAGCGCCAAAGCCGTTTTCAGATAGCCCTCAATACAAAGGCTCTAGGCGCAAATATTGGTGTGAGAGCTAATTCAATCAAGGAAACACTGCATGTTGGTGAAGCGCATATTGAAGAAGAATCAGCCGAGTGGTTCTTGCGGGAGAACAACTCCATTTGGCTCACTAACTTCACACATCATCAGGCTTCCATGCAAATCTCAAGGAAACTCAGTTTTCACACTCTATGCATAATGCTCTTTGAGTGCATTACGTAGGAATTAACGTGGTAGAGCATCCAACAAAAACCAATGCTCCACATGCGGGTTTCACATGCCACCAACTTCACATTCACAGACAACTTCAGCGCCAAAGCCGTTTTCAGATAGCCCTCAATACAAAGGCTCAAGGCACAAATATTGGTGTGAGAGCTAGTTCAATCAAGGAAACACTGCATGTTGGTGAAGCGCATATTGAAGAAGAATCAGCCGAGTGGTTTTTGTGGGACAACAACTCCATTTGGCTCACTAACTTCACACACCATCAGGTTTCCAAGCAGCTCTCAAGGAAATTCAATTTTCACACTCTAGGCTTAATGCCCTTTGAGTGCCTAGGACTGAAATGAAGCTTGGTGAGTTTCCCACAGAAACCAATGCTCCACATACGGGTTTCACATGCCACCAACTCCACATTCACAGACAACTTCAGCGCCAAAGCCGTTTTCAGATAGCCCTCAATACAAAGGCTCTAGGCGCAGATATTGGTGTGAGAGCTAATTCAATCAAGGAAACATTGCATGTTGGTGAAGCGCATATTGAAGAAGAATCAGCCGAGTGCTTCTTGTGGGAGAACAACTGCATTTGGCTCACTAACTTCACACACCATCAGGCTTCCAAGCAGCTCTCAAGGAAACTCAGTTTTCACACTCTAGGCTTAATGCCCCTTGAGTGCCTAGGACTGAAATGAAGCTTGGTGAGCTTCCCACACAAACCAATGCTCCACATGCGGGTTTCACATGCCACCAACTCCACATTCACAGACAACTTCAGCGCCAAAGCCGTTTTCAGATAGCCCTCAATACAAAGGCTCTAGGCGCAAATATTGGTGTGAGAGCTAATTCAATCAAGGAAACACTGCATGTTGGTGAAGCGCATATTGAAGAAGAATCAGCCGAGTGGTTCTTGTGGGAGAACAACTCCATTTGGCTCACTAACTTCACACACCATCAGGCTTCCAAGCAGCTCTCAAGGAAACTCAGTTTTCACACTCTAGGCTTAATGACCGTTGAGTGCATTATGTAGGAATGAACCTGGTAGAGCATCAGACACAAACCAATGCTCCACATGCAGGTATCACATGCCACCAACTCCACATTCACAGACAACTTCAGCGCCAAAGCCGTTTTCAGATAGCCCTCAATACAAAGGCTCTAGGCGCAAATATTGGTGTGAGAGCTAATTCAATCAAGGAAACACTGCATGTTGGTGAAGCGCATATTGAAGAAGAATCAGCCGAGTGGTTCTTGTGGGAGAACAACTCCATTTGGCTCACTAACTTCACACACCATCAGGCTTCCAAGCAGCTCTCAAGGAAACTCAGTTTTCACACTCTAGGCTTAGTGCTCCTTGAGTGCCTAGGACTGAAATGAAGCTTGGTGAGCTTCCCACACAAACCAATGCTCCACATGCGGGTTTCACATGCCACCAAGTCCACATTCACAGACAACTTCAGCGCCAAAGCCGTTTTCAGATAGCCCTCAATGCAAAGGCTCTAGGCGCAAATATTGGTGTGAGAGCTAATTCAATCAAGGAAACACTGCATGTTGGTGAAGCGCATATTGAAGAAGAATCAGCCGAGTGGTTCTTGTGGGAGAACAACTCCATTTGGCTCACTAACTTCACACACCATCAGGCTTCCAAGCAGCTCTCAAGGAAACTCAGTTTTCACACTCTAGGCTTAATGCCCTTTGAGTCCTAGGACTGAAATGAAGCTTGGGAGCTTCCCACACAAACCAATGCTCCACATGCGGGTTTCACATGCCACCAACTCCACATTCACAGACAACTTCAGCGCCAAAGCCGTTTTCAGATAGCCCTCAACGCAAAGGCTCTAGGCGCAAATATTGGTGTGAGAGCTAATTCAATCAAGGAAACACTGCATGTTGGTGAAGCGCATATTGAAGAAGAATCAGCCGAGTGGTTCTTGTGGGAGAACAACTCCATTTGGCTCACTAACTTCACACACCATCAGGTTTCCAAGCAGCTCTCAAGGAAACTCAGTTTTCACACTCTAGGCTTAATGACCTTTGAGTGCATTATCTAGGAATGAACCTGGTAGAGCATCCCACACAAACCAATGCTCCACATGCGGGTTTCACATGCCACCAACTCCACATTCACAGACAACTTCAGCGCCAAAGCCGTTTTCAGATAGCCCTCAATACAAAGGCTCTAGGCGCAAATATTGGTGTGAGAGCTAATTCAATCAAGGAAACACTGCATGTTGGTGAAGCGCATATTGAAGAAGAATCAGCCGAGTGGTTCTTGTGGGAGAACAACTCCATTTGGCTCACTAACTTCACACACCATCAGGCTTCCAAGCAGCTCTCAAGGAAACTCAGTTTTCACACTCTAGGCTTAATGCCCCTTGAGGGGCTAAGACTGAAATGAAGCTTGGTGAGCTTCCCACACAAACCAATGCTCCACATGCGGGTTTCACATGCCACCAACTTCACATTCACAGACAACTTCAGCGCCAAAGCTGTTTTCAGATAGCCCTCAATACAAAGGCTCTAGGCGCAAATATTGGTGTGAGAGCTAATTCAATCAAGGAAACACTGCATGTTGGTGAAGCGCATATTGAAGAAGAATCAGCCGAGTGGTTCTTGTGGGAGAACAACTCCATTTCGCTCACTAACTTCACACACCATCAGGCTTCCAAGCAGCTCTCAAGGAAACTCAGTTTTCACACTCTAGGCTTAATGCCCTTTGAGTCCTAGGACTGAAATGAAGCTTGGGAGCTTCCCACACAAACCAATGCTCCACATGCGGGTTTCACATGCCACCAACTCCACATTCACAGACAACTTCAGCGCCAAAGCCGTTTTCAGATAGCCCTCAACTCAAAGGCTCTAGGCGCAAATATTGGTGTGAGAGCTAATTCAATCAAGGAAACACTGCATGTTGGTGAAGCGCATATTGAAGAAGAATCAGCCGAGTGGTTCTTGTGGGAGAACAACTCCATTTGGCTCACTAACTTCACACACCATCAGGCTTCCAAGCAGCTCTCAAGGAAACTCAGTTTTCACACTCTAGGCTTAATGCCCCTTGAGTGCCTAGGACTGAAATGAAGCTTGGTGAGCTTCCCACACAAACCAATGCTCCACATGCGGGTTTCACATGCCACCAACTCCACATTCACAGACAACTTCAGGGCCAAAGCCGTTTTCAGATAGCCCTCAATGCACAGGCTCTAGGCGCAAATATTGGTGTGAGAGCTAATTCAATCAATGAAACACTGCATGTTGGTGAAGCGCATATTGAAGAAGAATCAGCCGAGTGGTTCTTGTGGGAGAACAACTCCATTTCGCTCACTAACTTGACACACCATCAGGCTTCCAAGCAGCTCTCAAGGAAACTCAGTTTTCACACTCTAGTCTTAATACCCTTTGAGTGGCTAAGACTGAAATGAAGCTTGGTGAGCTTCCCACACAAACCAATGCTCCACATGCGGGTTTCACATGCCACCAACTCCACATTCACAGACAACTTCAGCGCCAAAGCCGTTTTCAGATAGCCCTCAATACAAAGGCTCTAGGCGCAAATATTGGTGTGAGAGCTAATTCAATCAAGGAAACACTGCATGTTGGTGAAGCGCATATTGAAGAAGAATCAGCCAAGTGGTTCTTGTGGGAGAACAACTCCATTTGGCTCACTAACTTCACACACCATCAGGCTTCCATGTAGCTCTCAAAAAAACTCAGTTTTCACACTCTAGGCTTAATGCCCTTTGAGTGCATTATGTAGGAATGAACCTGATAGAGCATCAGACACAAACCAATGCTCCACATGCGGGTTTCACATGCCACCAACTCCACATTCACAGGCAACTTCAGCACCAAAGCCGTTTTCAGATAGCCCTCAATACAAAGGCTCAAGGCACAAATATTGTTGTGAGAGCTAATTCAATCAAGGAAACACTGCATGTTGGTGAAGCGCATATTGAAGAAGAATCAGCCGAGTGGTTCTTGTGGGAGAACAACTCCATTTGGCTCACTAACTTCACACACCATCAGGCTTCCAAGCAGCTCTCAAGGAAACTCAGTTTTCACACTCTAGGCTTAATGCCCTTTGAGTGCCTAGGACTGAAATGAAGCTTGGTGAGCTTCCCACACAAACCAATGCTCCACATGCAGGTTTCACATGCCACCAACTCCACATTCACAGACAACTTCAGCGCCAAAGCCGTTTTCAGATAGCCATCAATACAAAGGCTCTAGGCGCAAATATTGGTGTGAGAGCTAATTCAATCAAGGAAACACTGCATGTTGGTGAAGCGCATATTGAAGAAGAATCAGCCAAGTGGTTCTTGCGGGAGAACAACTCCATTTGGCTCACTAACTTCACACACCATCAGGCTTCCATGCAACTCTCAAGGAAACTCAGTTTTCACACTCTATGCATAATGCTCTTTGAGTGCATTACGTAGGAATGAACGTGGTAGAGCATCCAACAAAAACCAAGGCTCCACATGCGGGTTTCACATGCCACCAACTCCACATTCACAGACAACTTCAGCGCCAAAGCCGTTTTCAGATAGCCCTCAATACAAAGGCTCTAGGCGCAAATATTGGTGTGAGAGCTAATTCAATCAAGGAAACACTGCATGTTGGTGAAGCGCATATTGAAGAAGAATCAGCCGAGTGGTTCTTGTGGGAGAACAACTCCATTTGGCTCACTAACTTCACACACCATCAGGCTTCCAAGCAGCTCTCAAGGAAACTCAGTTTTCACACTCTAGGCTTAATGCCCTTTGAGTGCCTAGGACTGAAATGAAGCTTGGTGAGCTTCCCACACAAACCAATGCTCCACATGCAGGTTTCACATGCCACCAACTCCACATTCACAGACAACTTCAGCGCCAAAGCCGTTTTCAGATAGCCCTCAATACAAAGGATCTAGGCGCAAATATTGGTGTGAGAGATAATTCAATCAAGGAAACACTGCATGTTGGTGAAGCGCATATTGAAGAAGAATCAGCCGAGTGGTTCTTGTGGGAGAACAACTCCATTTGGCTCACTAACTTCACACACCATCAGGCTTCCAAGCAGCTCTCAACGAACTCAGTTTTCACACTCTAGGCTTAATGCCCTTTGAGTGCCTAGGACTGAAATGAAGCTTGGTGAGTTTCCCACACAAACCAATGCTCCACATGCGGGTGTCTCATGCCACCAACTCCACATTCACAGACAACTTCAGCGCCAAAGCCGTTTTCAGATAGCCCTCAATGCAAAGGCTCTAGGCGCAAATATTGGTGTGAGAGCTAATTCAATCAAGGAAACACTGCATGTTGTTAAGCACATATTGAAGAAGAATCAGCCTAGTGGTTCTTGTGGGAGAACAACTCCATTTGGCTCACTAACTTCACACACCATCAGGCTTCCAAGCAGCTCTCAAGGAAACTCAGTTTTCACACTCTATTCTTAATGTCCTTTGAGTGCCTAGGACTGAAATGAACCTTGTTGAGATTCCCACACAAACCAAGGCTGCACATGCGGGTTTCACACGCCAACAACTCCACATTCACAGAGAACTTCAGCACCAACGCCGTTTTCAGATAGCCCTCAATGCAAAGGCTCTAGGCGCAAATATTGGTGTGAGAGCTAATTCAATCAAGGAAACACTGCATGTTGGTGAAGCGCGTTTGAAGAAGAATCAGCCGAGTGGTTCTTGTGGGAGAACAACTCCATTTGGCTCAATAACTTCACACACCATCAGGCTTCCAAGCAGCTCTCAAGGAAACTCAGTTTTCACACTCTAGGCTTAATGCCCTTTGAGTGCCTAGGACTGAAATGAAGCTTGGTGAGCTCCCGACACAAACCAATGCTCCACATGCGGGTTTCACATGCCACCAACTCCATATTCACAAACAACTTCAGCGCCTAAGCCATTTTCAGATAGCCCTCAATGCAAAGGCTCTAGGCTCAAATATTGGTGTGAGAGCTAATTCAATCAAGGAAACACTGCATGTTGGTGAGTCGCATTTGGAAGAAGAATCAGCCGAGTGGTTCTTGTGGGAGAACAACTCCATTTGGCTCACTAACTTCACACACCATCAGGCTTCCAAGCAGCTCTGAAGGAAACTCAGTTTTCACACTCTAGGCTTAATGCCCTTTGAGTCCTAGGACTGAAATGAAGCTTGGGAGCTTCCCACACAAACCAATGCTCCACATGCGGGTTTCACATGCCACCAACTCCACATTCACAGACAACTTCAGCGCCAAAGCCGTTTTCAGATAGCCCTCAACGCAAAGGCTCTAGGCGCAAATATTGGTGTGAGAGCTAATTCAATCAAGGAAACACTGCATGTTGGTGAAGCGCATATTGAAGAAGAATCAGCCGAGTGGTTCTTGTGGGAGAACAACTCCATTTGGCTCACTAACTTCACACACCATCAGGTTTCCAAGCAGCTCTCAAGGAAACTCAGTTTTCACACTCTAGGCTTAATGACCATTGAGTGCATTATGTAGGAATGAACGTGGTAGAGCATCCAGCAAAAACCAATGCTCCACATGCGGGTTTCACATGCCACCAACTCCACATTCACAGACAACTTCAGCGCCAAAGCCGTTTTCAGATAGCCCTCAATACAAAGGCTCTAGGCGCAAATATTGGTGTGAGAGCTAATTCAATCAAGGAAACACTGCATGTTGGTGAAGCGCATATTGAAGAAGAATCAGCCGAGTGGTTCTTGTGGGAGAACAACTCCATTTGGCTCACTAACTTCACACACCATCAGGCTTCCAAGCAGCTCTCAAGGAAACTCAGTTTTCACACTCTAGGCTTAATGCCCCTTGAGTGCCTAGGACTGAAATGAAGCTTGGTGAGCTTCCCACACAAACCAATGCTCCACATGCGGGTTTCACATGCCACCAACTCCACATTCACAGACAACTTCAGCGCCAAAGCCGTTTTCAGATAGCCCTCAATACAAAGGCTCTAGGCGCAAATATTGGTGTGAGAGCTAATTCAATCAAGGAAACACTGCATGTTGGTGAAGCGCATATTGAAGAAGAATCAGCCAAGTGGTTCTTGTGGGAGAACAACTCCATTTGGCTCACTAACTTCACACACCATCAGGCTTCCATGCAGCTCTCAAAAAAACTCAGTTTTCACACTCTAGGCTTAATGCCCTTTGAGTGCATTATGTAGGAATGAACCTGGTAGAGCATCAGACACAAACCAATGCTCCACATGCGTGTTTCACATGCCACCAACTCCACATTCACAGACAACTTCAGAGCCAAAGCCATTTTCAGATAGCCCTCAATACAAAGGCTCTAGGCGCAAATATTGGTGTGAGAGCTAGTTCAATCAAGGAAACACTGCATGTTGGTGAAGCGCATATTGAAGAAGAATCAGCAGAGTGGTTCTTGTGGGAGAACAACTCCATTTGGCTCACTAACTTCACACACCATGGTTCCAAGCAGCTCTCAAGGAAACTCAGTTTTCACACTCTAGGCTAAATGCCCTTTGAGTGCCTAGGACTGAAATGAAGCTTGGTGAGCTCCCCAAACAAACCAATGTTCCACACGCGGGTTTCACATGCCACCAACTCCACATTCACAGACAACTTCAGCGCCAAAGCCGTTTTCAGATAGCCCTCAATGCAAAGGCTCTAGGCGCAGATATTGGTGTGAGAGCTAATTCAATCAAGGAAACACTGCATGTTGGTTAAGGGCATATTGAAGAAGAATCAGCCGAGTGGTTCTTGTGGGAGAACAACTCCATTTGGCTCACTAACTTCACACACCATCAGGCTTCCAAGCAGCTCTCAAGGAAACTCAGTTTTCACACTCTAGGCTTAATGCCCTTTGAGTGCCTAGGACTGAAATGAAGCTTGGTGAGCTTCCCACACAAACCAATGCTCCACATGCAGGTTTCACATGCCACCAACTCCACATTCACAGACAACTTCAGCGCCAAAGCCGTTTTCAGATAGCCCTCAATACAAAGGCTCTAGGCGCAAATATTGGTGTGAGAGCTAATTCAATCAAGGAAACACTGCATGTTGGTGAAGCGCATATTGAAGAAGAATCAGCCGAGTGGTTCTTGCGGGAGAACAACTCCATTTGGCTCACTAACTTCACACATCATCAGGCTTCCATGCAAATCTCAAGGAAACTCAGTTTTCACACTCTATGCATAATGCTCTTTGAGTGCATTACGTAGGAATTAACGTGGTAGAGCATCCAACAAAAACCAATGCTCCACATGCGGGTTTCACATGCCACCAACTTCACATTCACAGACAACTTCAGCGCCAAAGCCGTTTTCAGATAGCCCTCAATACAAAGGCTCAAGGCACAAATATTGGTGTGAGAGCTAGTTCAATCAAGGAAACACTGCATGTTGGTGAAGCGCATATTGAAGAAGAATCAGCCGAGTGGTTTTTGTGGGACAACAACTCCATTTGGCTCACTAACTTCACACACCATCAGGTTTCCAAGCAGCTCTCAAGGAAATTCAATTTTCACACTCTAGGCTTAATGCCCTTTGAGTGCCTAGGACTGAAATGAAGCTTGGTGAGTTTCCCACAGAAACCAATGCTCCACATACGGGTTTCACATGCCACCAACTCCACATTCACAGACAACTTCAGCGCCAAAGCCGTTTTCAGATAGCCCTCAATACAAAGGCTCTAGGCGCAGATATTGGTGTGAGAGCTAATTCAATCAAGGAAACATTGCATGTTGGTGAAGCGCATATTGAAGAAGAATCAGCCGAGTGCTTCTTGTGGGAGAACAACTGCATTTGGCTCACTAACTTCACACACCATCAGGCTTCCAAGCAGCTCTCAAGGAAACTCAGTTTTCACACTCTAGGCTTAATGCCCCTTGAGTGCCTAGGACTGAAATGAAGCTTGGTGAGCTTCCCACACAAACCAATGCTCCACATGCGGGTTTCACATGCCACCAACTCCACATTCACAGACAACTTCAGCGCCAAAGCCGTTTTCAGATAGCCCTCAATACAAAGGCTCTAGGCGCAAATATTGGTGTGAGAGCTAATTCAATCAATGAAACACTGCATGTTGGTGAAGCGCATATTGAAGAAGAATCAGCCGAGTGGTTCTTGTGGGAGAACAACTTCATTTCGCTCAATAACTTCACACACCATCAGGTTTCCAAGCAGCTCTCAAGGAAATTCAATTTTCACACTCTAGGCTTAATGCCCTTTGAGTGCCTAGGACTGAAATGAAGCTTGGTGAGTTTCCCACAGAAACCAATGCTCCACATACGGGTTTCACATGCCACCAACTCCACATTCACAGACAACTTCAGCGCCAAAGCCGTTTTCAGATAGCCCTCAATACAAAGGCTCTAGGCGCAGATATTGGTGTGAGAGCTAATTCAATCAAGGAAACACTGCATGTTGGTGAAGCGCATATTGAAGAAGAATCAGCCGAGTGCTTCTTGTGGGAGAACAACTGCATTTGGCTCACTAACTTCACACACCATCAGGCTTCCAAGCAGCTCTCAAGGAAACTCAGTTTTCACACTCTAGGCTTAATGCCCCTTGAGTGCCTAGGACTGAAATGAAGCTTGGTGAGCTTCCCACACAAACCAATGCTCCACATGCGGGTTTCACATGCCACCAACTCCACATTCACAGACAACTTCAGCGCCAAAGCCGTTTTCAGATAGCCCTCAATACAAAGGCTCTAAGCGCAAATATTGGTGTGAGAGCTAATTCAATCAAGGAAACACTGCATGTTGCTGAACGGAATATTGAAGAAGAATCAGCCGAGTGGTTCTTGTGGGAGAACAACTCCATTTCGCTCACTAACATCACACACCATCAGGCTTCCAAGCAGCTCTCAAGGAAACTCAGTTTTCACACTCTAGGCTTAATACCCTTTGAGTGGCTAAGACTGAAATGAAGCTTGGTGAGCTTCCCACACAAACCAATGCTCCACATGCGGGTTTCACATGCCACCAACTCCACATTCACAGACAACTTCAGCGCCAAAGCCATTTTCAGATAGCCCTCAATACAATGGCTCTAGGCGCAAATATTGGTTTGAGAGCTAATTCAATCAAGGAAACATTGCATGTTGGTGAAGCGCATATTGAAGAAGAATCAGCCGAGTGGTTCTTGTGGGAGAACAACTCCATTTGGCTCACTAACTTCACACACCATCAGGCTTAAAAGCAGCAATCAAGGAAACTCAGTTTTCACACTCTAGGCTTAATGCCCTTTGAGTGCATTATGTAGGAATGAACCTGGTAGAGCATCCCACACAAACCAATGCTCCACATGCGGGTTTCACATGCCACCAACTCCACATTCACAGACAACTTCAGCGCCAAAGCCGTTTTCAGATAGCCCTCAATACAAAGGCTCTAGGCGCAAATATTGGTTTGAGAGCTAATTCAATCAAGGAAACACTGCATGTTGGTGAAGCGCATATTGAAGAAGAATCAGCCGAGTGGTTCTTGTGGGAGAACAACTCCATTTGGCTCACTAACTTCACACACCATCAGGCTTCCATGCAGCTCTCAAAAAAACTCAGTTTTCACACTCTAGGCTTAATGCCCTTTGAGTGCATTATGTAGGAATGAACCTGGTAGAGCATCAGACACAAACCAATGCTCCACATGCGTGTTTCACATGCCACCAACTCCACATTCACAGACAACTTCAGAGCCAAAGCCGTTTTCAGGTAGCCATCAATACAAAGGCTCTAGGCGCAAATATTGGTGTGAGAGCTAATTCAATCAAGGAAACACTGCATGTTGGTGAAGCGCATATTGAAGAAGAATCAGCAGAGTGGTTCTTGTGGGAGAACAACCCCATTTGGCTCACTAACTTCACACACCATGGTTCCAAGCAGCTCTCAAGGAAACTCAGTTTTCATACTCTAGGCTAAATGCCCTTTGAGTGCCTAGGACTGAAATGAAGCTTGGTGAGCTCCCCAAACAAACCAATGCTCCACATACGGGTTTCACATGACACCAACTCCACATTCACAGACAACTTCAGCGCCAAAGCCGTTTTCAGATAGCCCTCAATGCAAAGGCTCTAGGGGCAAATTTTGGTGTGAGAGCTAATTCAATCAAGGAAACACTGCATGTTGGTGAAGCGCATATTGAAGAAGAATCAGCAGAGTGGTTCTTGTGGGAGAACAACTCCATTTGGCTCACTAACTTCACACACCATGGTTCCAAGCAGCTCTCAAGGAAACTCAGTTTTCATACTCTAGGCTAAATGCCCTTTGAGTGCCTAGGACTGAAATGAAGCTTGGTGAGCTCCCCAAACAAACCAATGCTCCACACGCGGGTTTCACATGACACCAACTCCACATTCACAGACAACTTCAGAGCCAAAGCCGTTTTCAGATAGCCCTCAATGCAAAGGCTCTAGGCGCAGATATTGGTGTGAGAGCTAATTCAATCAAGGAAACACTGCATGTTGGTTAAGGGCATATTGAAGAAGAATCAGCCGAGTGGTTCTTGTGGGAGAACAACTCCATTTGGCTCACTAACTTCACACACCATCAGGCTTCCAAGCAGCTCCCAAGGAAACTCAGTTTTCACACTCTAGGCTTAATGCCCTTTGAGTGCATTATGTAGGAATGAACGTGGTAGAGCATCCAACAAAAACCAATGCTCCACATGCGGGTTTCACATGCCACCAACTCCACATTCACAGATAACTTCAGCGCCAAAGCCGTTTTCAGATAGCCCTCAATACAAAGGCTCAAGGCACAAATATTGTTGTGAGAGCTAATTCAATCAAGGAAACACTGCATGTTGGTGAAGCGCATATTGAAGAAGAATCAGCCGAGTGGTTCTTGTGGGAGAACAACTCCATTTGGCTCACTAACTTCACACACCATCAGGCTTCCAAGCAGCTCTCAAGGAAACTCAGTTTTCACACTCTAGGCTTAATGCCCTTTGAGTGCCTAGGACTGAAATGAAGCTTGGTGAGTTTCCCACACAAACCAATGCTCCACATGCGGGTGTCTCATGCCACCAACTCCACATTCACAGACAACTTCAGCGCCAAAGCCGTTTTCAGATAGCCCTCAATGCAAAGGCTCTAGGCGCAAATATTGGTGTGAGAGCTAATTCAATCAAGGAAACACTGCATGTTGGTGAAGCACATATTGAAGAAGAATCAGCCTAGTGGTTCTTGTGGGAGAACAACTCCATTTGGCTCACTAACTTCACACACCATCAGGCTTCCAAGCAGCTCTCAAGGAAACTCAGTTTTCACACTCTATTCTTAATGCCCTTTGAGTGCCTAGGACTGAAAAGAACCTTGCTGAGATTCCCACACAAACCAAGGCTGCACATGCGGGTTTCACACGCCACCAACTCCACATTCACAGAGAACTTCAGCACCAACGCCGTTTTCAGATAGCCCTCAATGCAAAGGCTCTAGGCGCAAATATTGGTGTGAGAGCTAATTCAATCAAGGAAACACTGCATGTTGGTGAAGCGCGTTTGAAGAAGAATCAGCCGAGTGGTTCTTGTGGGAGAACAACTCCATTTGGCTCAATAACTTCACACACCATCAGGCTTCCAAGCAGCTCTGAAGGAAACTCAGTTTTCACACTCTAGGCTTAATGCCCTTTGAGTGCCTAGGACTGAAATGAAGCTTGGTGAACTCCCGACACAAACCAATGCTCCACATGCGGGTTTCACATGCCACCAACTCCACATTCACAAACAACTTCAGCGCCAAAGCCGTTTTCAGATAGCCCTCAATGCAAAGGCTCTAGGCTCAAATATTGGTGTGAGAGCTAATTCAATCAAGGAAACACTGCATGTTGGTGAGGCGCATTTGGAAGAAGAATCAGCCGAGTGGTTCTTGTGGGACAACAACTCCATTTGGCTCACTAACTTCACACACCATCAGGCTTCCAAGCAGCTCTCAAGGAAACTCAGTTTTCACACTCTAGGCTTAATGCCCTTTGAGTGCATTATGTAGCAAAGAACCTGGTAGAGCATCCCACACAAACCAATGCTCCACATGCAGGTTTCACATGCCACCAACTCCACATTCACAGACAACTTCAGCGCCAAAGCCGTTTTCAGATAGCCCTCAATGCAAAGGCTCTAGGCGCAAATATTGGTGTGAGAGCTTATTCAATCAAGGAAACACTGCATGTTGGTGAGGCGCATTTGGAAGAAGAATCAGCCGAGTGGTCTTGTGGGAGAACAACTCCATTTGGCTCACTAACTTCACACACCATCAGGCTTCCAAGCAGTTCCTAAGGAAACACAGTTTTCACAGTCTAGGCTTAATGCCCTTTGAGTGCATTATCTAGGAATGAACCTGTTAGAGCATCCCATACACACCAATGCTGCTCATGCGGGTTTCACATGCCACCAACTCCACATTCACAAACAACTTCAGCGCCAGAGCCGTTTTCAGATAGCCCTCAATACAAAGGCTCTAGGCGCAAATATTGGTGTGAGAGCTAATTCAATCAAGGAAGCACTGCATGTTGGTGAAGCGCGTATTGAAGAAGAATCAGCCGAGTGGTTCTTGCGGGAGAACAACTCCTTTTGGCTCACTAACTTCACACACCATCAGGCTTCCAAGCAGCTCTCAAGGAAACTCAGTTTTCACACTCTAGGCCTAATGCCCTTTTTGTGCCTAGGACTGAAATGAAGCTTGGTGAGCTTCCCACACAAACGAATGCTCCACATGCGGGTTTCACATGCCACCAACTCCACATTCACAGACAACTTCAGCGCCAAAGCCGTTTTCAGATAGCCCTCTATACAAAGGCTCTAGGCGTAAATATTGTTGTGAGAGCTAATTCAATCAAGGAAACACTGCATGTTGGTGAAGCGCATATTGAAGAACAATCAGCCGAGTGGTTCTTTCGGGGCAACAACTATATTTGCTCACTAACTTCACACACCATCAGGCTTCCAAGCAGCTCTCAAGGAAACTCAGTTTTCACAATCTATGATTAATGCCCTTTAAGTGCCTAGGCCTGAAATGAAGCTTACTGTGCTTCCCACACAAACCAAGGCTCGACATGCGGGTTTCACATGCCACCAACTCCACATTCACAGACAACTTCAGCGCCAAAGCCTTTTTCAGATAGCCCTCAATACAAAGGCTCTATGCGCAAATATTGGTGTGAGAGCTAATTCAATCAAGGAAACACTGCATGTTGGTGAAGCGCATATTGAAGAAGAATCAGCCGAGTTGTTCTTGTGGGAGAACAACTCTATTTGGCTCACTAACTTCACACACCATCACGCTCATGCAGCTCTCAACGAAACTCAGTATTCACACTCTAGGCTTAATGCCCTTTGAGTGCCTAGGACTGAAATGAAGCTTGGTGAGCTCCCCACACAAACCAATGCTCCACATGCGGGTTTCACATGCCACCAACTCCACATTCACAGACCACTTCCTGGCCAAAGCCGTTTTCAGATAGCCCTCAATACAAAGGCTCTAGGCGCAAATATTGGTGTGAGAGCTAATTCAATCAAGGAAACACTGCATGTTGGTGAAGCGCATATGGAAGAAGAATCAGCCGAGTGGTTCTTGTGGGAGAACAACTCCATTTGCCTCACTAATTTCACACACCATCAGGCTTCCAAGCAGCTCTCAAGTAAACTCAGTTTTCACACTCTAGGCTTAAAGCCCTTTGAGTGCATTATCTAGGAAAAAACCTGGTAGAGCATCCCACACAAACCAATGCTCCACATGCGGGTTTCACATGCCACCAACTCCACATTCACAGACAACTTCCTAGCCAAAGCCGTTTTCAGATAGTCCTCAATGCAAAGGCTTAAGGCACAAATATTTGTGTGAGAGCTAATTCAATCAAGGAAACACTGCAAGTTGGTCAAGCGCATATTGAAGAAGAATCAGCCCAGTGGTTCTTGTGGGAGAACAACTCCATTTGGCTCACTTACTTCACACACCATCAGGATTTCAAGCAGCTCTCAATGAAACTCAGTTTTCACACTCTAGGCTTAATGCCCTTTGAGTGCCTAGGACTGAAATGAAGCTTGGTGAGCTTCCCACACAAACCAATGCTCCACATGCGGGTCTCACATGCCACCAACTCCACATTCACAGACAACTTCAGCGCCAAAGCCGTTTTCAGATAGCCCTCAATGCAAAGGCTCTAGGCGCAAATATTGGTGTGAGAGCTATTTCAATCAAGGAAACACTGCATGGTGGTGAAGCGCATATTGAAGAAGAATCAGCCGAGTGGTTCTTGTGGGAGAACAACTCCATTTTGCTCACTAACTTCACACACCATCACGCTCATGCAGCTCTCAAGGAAACTCAGTTTTCACACTCTAGGCTTAATGCCCTTTGAGTACATTATCTAGGAATGAACCTGGTAGAGCATCCCACACAAACCAATGCTCCACATGCGGGTTTCACATGCCACCAACTCCACATTCACAGACAACTTCCTAGCCAAAGCCGTTTTCAGATAGCCCTCAATACAAAGGCTCTAGGCGCAAATATTGGTGTGAGAGCTAATTCAATCAAGGAAACACTGCATGTTGGTGAAGCGCATATTGAAGAAGAATCAGCCCAGTGGTTCTTGTGGGAGAACAACTCCATTTGGCTCAATAACTTCACACACCATCAGGCTTCCAAGCCGCTCTCAAGGAAACTCAGTTTTCACATTCTAGGCTTAACGCCTTTTGAGTGCATTATCTAAGAATGAACCTGTTAGAGCATCCCACACAAACCAATGCTCCACATGCGAGTTTCACATGCCACCAACTCCACATTCACAGACAACTTCAGCGCCAAAGCCGTTTTCAGATAGGCATCAATGCAAAAGCTCTAGGCGCAAATATTGGTGTGAGAGCTAATTCAATCAAGGAAACACTGCATGTTGGTGAAGCGCATATTGAAGAAGAATCAGCAGAGTGGTTCTTGTGGGAGAACAACTCTATTTGGCTCACTAACTTCACACACCATGAGGCTTCCATGCAACTCTCAAGGAAACTCAGTTTTCACACTCTATTCTTAATGCCCTTTGAGTGCCTAGGACTGAAATGAAGCTTGGTGAGCTACCCACACAAACCAATGCTCCACATGCGGGTTTCACATGCCACCAACTCCACATTCACAGACAACTTCAGCGCCAAAGCCGTTTTCAGATAGCCCTCAATGCAAAGGCTCTATGCGCAAATATTGGTGTGAGAGTTAATTCAATCAAGGAAACACTGCATGTTGGTGAAGCACATATGGAAGAAGAATCAGCCGAGTGCTTCTTGTAGGAGAACAACTCCATTTGGCTCACTAACTTCACACACCATCAGGCTTCCAAGCAGCTCTCAACGAAACTCAGTTTTCACACTCTAGGCTTAATGACCTTTGAGTGCCTAGGACTGAAATGAAGCTTGGTGAGTATCCCACACAAACCAATGCTCCACATGCGGGTTTCACATGCCACCAACTCCATATTCACAGACAACTTCAGCGCCAAAGCCGTTTTCAGATAGCCCTCAATACAAAGGCTCTAGGCGCAAATATTGGTGTGAGAGCTAATTCAATCAAGGAAACACTGCATGTTGGTGAAGCGCATATCGAAGAAGAGTCAGCCGAGTGGTTCTTGTGGGAGAACAACTCCATTTGGCTCACTAATTTCACGCACCATGAGGCTTCCAAGCAGCTCTCAAGGAAACTCAGTTTTCACACTCTAGGCTTAATGAACTTTGAGTGCATTATGTAGCAAAGAACCTGGTAGAACCTCTTAAGAGGAGCTCATGTGCGTGGAGCAGGGGGGCACTCCAGAGTGGAGCAGGTGGTGAGGAGGAAGCTTGGATCCCAACCATGAAGACTCCCAGACCTTCACCACAAACTATTAATACGATCAACAAGGACTACATCCCAACTGCCAAGGAGGCCACAGGGATTTGGATGCCCTCTGAGGTCGAGTACTCTGAGGTCACCCACCCCCAACCAGAGCTTCCACAGGGGATGGAAGAAGTCCAAACCCTACCGTGCAGAAACCAACGTCATCGGAAAGACAACCAGAAGCCCTGAGTGGTCTGCAGAAACAGAAGAACAATAAACGTCCTTCGGGACCAGGGAGGAGAGCTTTCTCTGGTCTGAGCCTGGCTCCACCTCTGGACCCCCCCTCCCTCGCAATGACCATCGGGATCGCTTCAAAAACCCATCACAGCAAACAAACAATCATACAAACTAAAAAAAAAAAATAATAACAGAAAGTAGAACTTGAAATCTGACAGGAAAGAGCTGGCATGGATTGGCTCATGCCTCGCTGGGTGGGTCACAAAGATTAGTTACTCCTCACCATGGTGTTGAGGATTTTCCTGCACACCCCCCCCCAAAAAAATGTTCTGCACCTAAAATGTTGACATATATCTTGTTAGAGTTACAAGCCAGTCTAGATTATCCTAAAATCTGCCAAGATCAGCAAAATTTTACTTCAATACAACAACTGGCTAAATACTAAGATGAAATGGACACGAAACAGCTGAATGGTGCCTTATGGCCATTTTAAGGTATAGAGCAGCCGGTCCTGTATATGAACTAAAATTGAAATGTCAATGAGCTAATCATAGGTTGTGGCTAGGACTTGTTTTCCTTTTTTTTTTTTCTTTTTAACATACTGGTTACTCAAAACCATGTCAATTCCATAACATTGCAAATTGCTGTTGATGTTATATTGGGACTCTTAATTGACTGTGATGATATTCTGCCAGCTCAAACTTCAGACCAGAAAAGGTCTCCCCAAGAAAATGTTGAACCAATCTGGACAATAAGTAGCTGGACTCTATGCTTGGTATATGTTTGCAATGAAAGAATCTTGATTGAATTTGAACTGTAATACTGCATCAAGATGAAGGAATCCACCGGGGGGAGGGGAGGGGGAGGGAGGGAGGAATTCCCAGAGCCTATGAAACTGTCACATAATGCAAAATAATTAACAATAAAAAATAAAAAAAAAAGAACCTGGTAGAGCATCCCACAAAAACCAATGCTCCACATGCGGGTTTCACATGCCACCAACTCCACATTCACAGACAACTTCAGCGCCAATGCCGTTTTCAGATAACCCTCAATGCAAAGGCTCTAGGCGCAAATATTGGTGTGAGAGCTAATTCAATCAAGGAAACACTGCATGTTGGTGAAGCGCATATTGAAGAAGAATCAGCCGAGTGGTTCTTGTGGGAGAACAACTCCATTTGGCTCACTAACTTCACACACCATCAGGCTTCCATGCAGCTCTCAACGAAACTCAGTTTTCACACTCTAGGCTTAATGCCCTTTGAGTGCATTATCTAGGAATGAACCTTGGTGAGCATCCCACACAAACCAATGCTCCACATGCGGATTTCACATGCCACCAACTCCACATTCACAGAAAACTTCCTAGCCAAAGCCCTTTTCAGATAGCCCTCAATACAAAGGCTCTAGACGCAAATATTGGTGTGAGAGCTAATTCAATCAGGGAAACACTGCATGTTGGTGAAGCGCATATTGAAGAAGAATCAGCCGTGTGGTTCTTGTGGGAGAACAACTCCATTTGGCTCACTAACTTCACACACCATCAGGCTTCCATGCAACTCTCAAGGAAACTCAGTTTTCACACTCTAGGCTTAATGCCCTTTGAGTGCTGAGAACTGAAATGACGCTTGGTGAGCTTCCCACACAAACCAATGCTCCACATGCGAGTTTCACATGCCACCAACTCCACATTCACAGACAACTTCAGCGCCAAAGCCGTTTTCAGATAGCCCTCAATACAAAGGCTCTAGGCGCAAATATTGGTGTGAGACCTAATTCAATCAAGGAAACACTGCATTTTGGTGAAGCGCATATTGAAGAAGAATCAGCCGAGTGGTTCTTGTGGGAGAATAACTCCATTTGTCTCACTAACTTCACACACCATCAGGCTTCCATGCAGCTCTCAAGAAAACTCAGTATTCACACTCTAGGCTTAGTGACGTTTGAGTGCATTATCTAGGAATGAACCTGGTAGAACATCCCACACAAACCAATGCTCCACATGCGGGTTTCACATGCCACCAACTCCACATTCACAAACAACTTCAGCGCCAAAGCCGTTTTCAGATAGCCCTCAATACAAAGGTTCTAGGCGCAAATATTGGTGTGAGAGCTAATTCAATCAAGGAAACACTGCATGTTGGTGAAGCGCATATTGAAGAAGAATCAGCAGAGTGGTTCTTGTGGGAGAACAACTCCATTTGGCTCACTAACTTCACACACCATCAGGCTTCCAAGCATCTCTAAAGGAAACTCAGCTTTCACACTCTAGGCTTAAGGACCTTTGAGTGCCTAGGACTGAAATGAAGCTTGGTGAGCTTCCCACACAAACCAATGCTCCACATGCGGGTTTCACATGCCACCAACTCCACATTCACAGACAACTTCAGCGCCAAAGCCGTTTTCAGATAGCCCTCAATGCAAAGGCTCTAGGCGCAAATATTGGTGTGAGAGCTAATTCAATCAAGGAAACACTGCATGTTGGTGAAGCGCATATTGAAGAACAATCAGCCGAGTGGTTCTTTCGGGGCAACAACTACATTTGGCTCACTAACTTCACACACCATCAGGCTTCCAAGCAGCTCTCAAGGAAACTCACTTTTCACACTCTATTCTTAATGCCCTTTAAGTGCCTAGGACTGAAATGAAGCTTACTGTGCTTCCCACACAAACGAATGCTCCACATGCGGGTTTCACATGCCACCAACTCCACATTCACAGACAACTTCAGCGCCAAAGCCGTTTTCAGATAGCCCTCAATACAAAGGCTCTAGGCGCAAATATTGGTGTGAGAGCTAATTCAATCAAGGAAACACTGCATGTTGGTGAAGCGCATATTGAAGAAGAATCAGCCGAGTGGTCCTTGTGGGAGAACAACTCCATCTGGCTCACTAACTTCACACACCATCAGGCTTCCATGCAACTCTCAAGGAAACTCAGTTTTCACACTCTAGGCTTAAGGACCTTTGAGTGCATTATGTAGGAAAGAACCTGGTAGAGCATCCCACACAAACCAATGCTCCACATGCGGGTTTCACATGCCACCAACTCCCCATTCACAGACAACATCAGCGCCAAAGCCGTTTTCAGATAGCCATCAATGCAAAGGCTGTAGGCGCAATATTGGTGTGAGAGCTACTTCAATCTAGGAAACACTGCATGTTGGTGAAGCGCATATTGAAGAAGAATCAGCCGTGTGGTTCTTGTGGGAGAACAACTCCATTTGGCTCACTAACTTCACACACCATCACGCTCATGCAGCTCTCAACGAAACTCAGTTTTCACACTCTAGGCTTAATGCCCTTTGAGTGCATTATCTAGGAATGAACCTGGTAGAGCATCCCACACAAACCAATGCTCCACATGCGGGTTTCACATGCCACCAACTCCACATTCACAGACAACTTCAGCGCCAAAGCCGTTTTCAGATAGCCCTTAATGCAAAAGCTCTATTCACAAATATTATTGGTGTGAGAGCTAATTCAATCAAGGAAACACTGCATGTTGTTGAAGCGCATATTGAAGAAGAATCAGCCGTGTGGTTCTTGTGGGAGAACAACTAAATTTGGCTCACTAACTTCACACACCATCAGGCTTCCAAGCAGCTCTCAAGGAAACTCAGCTTTCACACTCTATGCTTAATGCCCTTTGAGTGCCTAGGACTGAAATGAAGCTTGGTGAGCTTCCCTCACAAACCAATGCTCCACATGCGGGTCTCACATGCCACCAACTCCACATTCACAGACAACTTCAGCGCCAAAGCCGTTTTCAGATAGCCCTCAATGCAAAGGCTCTAGGCACAAATATTGGTGTGAGAGCTAATTCAATCAAGGAAACACTGCATGTTGGTGAAGCGCATATTGAAGAAGAATCAGCCGAGTGGTTCTTGTGGGAGAACAACTCCATTTGGCTCACTAACTTCACACACCATCAGGCTTCCATGCAGCTCTCAACGAAACTCAGTTTTCACACTCTAGGCTTAATGCCCTTTGAGTGCATTATCTAGGAATGAACCTTGTTGAGCATCCCACACAAACCAATGCTCCACATGCGGATTTCACATGCCACCAACTCCACATTCACAGAAAACTTCCTAGCCAAAGCCCTTTTCAGATAGCCCTCAATACAAAGGCTCTAGACGCAAATATTGGTGTGAGAGCTAATTCAATCAGGGAAACACTGCATGTTGGTGAAGCGCATATTGAAGAAGAATCAGCCGTGTGGTTCTTGTGGGAGAACAACTCCATTTGGCTCACTAACTTCACACACCATCAGGCTTCCATGCAACTCTCAAGGAAACTCAGTTTTCACACTCTAGGCTTAATGCCCTTTGAGTGCTGAGAACTGAAATGACGCTTGGTGAGCTTCCCACACAAACCAATGCTCCACATGCGAGTTTCACATGCCACCAACTCCACATTCACAGACAACTTCAGCGCCAAAGCCGTTTTCAGATAGCCCTCAATACAAAGGCTCTAGGCGCAAATATTGGTGTGAGACCTAATTCAATCAAGGAAACACTGCATTTTGGTGAAGCGCATATTGAAGAAGAATCAGCCGAGTGGTTCTTGTGGGAGAATAACTCCATTTGGCTCACTAACTTCACACACCATCAGGCTTCCATGCAGCTCTCAAGAAAACTCAGTATTCACACTCTAGGCTTAGTGACGTTTGAGTGCATTATCTAGGAATGAACCTGGTAGAGCATCCCACACAAACCAATGCTCCACATGCGGGTTTCACATGCCACCAACTCCACATTCACAAACAACTTCAGCGCCAAAGCCGTTTTCAGATAGCCCTCAATACAAAGGTTCTAGGCGCAAATATTGGTGTGAGAGCTAATTCAATCAAGGAAACACTGCATGTTGGTGAAGCGCATATTGAAGAAGAATCAGCAGAGTGGTTCTTGTGGGAGAACAACTCCATTTGGCTCACTAACTTCACACACCATCAGGCTTCCAAGCATCTCTAAAGGAAACTCAGCTTTCACACTCTAGGCTTAAGGACCTTTGAGTGCCTAGGACTGAAATGAAGCTTGGTGAGCTTCCCACACAAACCAATGCTCCACATGCGGGTTTCACATGCCACCAACTCCACATTCACAGACAACTTCAGCGCCAAAGCCGTTTTCAGATAGCCCTCAATGCAAAGGCTCTAGGCGCAAATATTGGTGTGAGAGCTAATTCAATCAAGGAAACACTGCATGTTGGTGAAGCGCATATTGAAGAACAATCAGCCGAGTGGTTCTTTCGGGGCAACAACTACATTTGGCTCACTAACTTCACACACCATCAGGCTTCCAAGCAGCTCTCAAGGAAACTCACTTTTCACACTCTATTCTTAATGCCCTTTAAGTGCCTAGGACTGAAATGAAGCTTACTGTGCTTCCCACACAAACGAATGCTCCACATGCGGGTTTCACATGCCACCAACTCCACATTCACAGACAACTTCAGCGCCAAAGCCGTTTTCAGATAGCCCTCAATACAAAGGCTCTAGGCGCAAATATTGGTGTGAGAGCTAATTCAATCAAGGAAACACTGCATGTTGGTGAAGCGCATATTGAAGAAGAATCAGCCGAGTGGTCCTTGTGGGAGAACAACTCCATCTGGCTCACTAACTTCACACACCATCAGGCTTCCATGCAACTCTCAAGGAAACTCAGTTTTCACACTCTAGGCTTAAGGACCTTTGAGTGCATTATGTAGGAAAGAACCTGGTAGAGCATCCCACACAAACCAATGCTCCACATGCGGGTTTCACATGCCACCAACTCCCCATTCACAGACAACATCAGCGCCAAAGCCGTTTTCAGATAGCCATCAATGCAAAGGCTGTAGGCGCAATATTGGTGTGAGAGCTACTTCAATCTAGGAAACACTGCATGTTGGTGAAGCGCATATTGAAGAAGAATCAGCCGTGTGGTTCTTGTGGGAGAACAACTCCATTTGGCTCACTAACTTCACACACCATCACGCTCATGCAGCTCTCAACGAAACTCAGTTTTCACACTCTAGGCTTAATGCCCTTTGAGTGCATTATCTAGGAATGAACCTGGTAGAGCATCCCACACAAACCAATGCTCCACATGCGGGTTTCACATGCCACCAACTCCACATTCACAGACAACTTCAGCGCCAAAGCCGTTTTCAGATAGCCCTTAATGCAAAAGCTCTATTCACAAATATTATTGGTGTGAGAGCTAATTCAATCAAGGAAACACTGCATGTTGTTGAAGCGCATATTGAAGAAGAATCAGCCGTGTGGTTCTTGTGGGAGAACAACTAAATTTGGCTCACTAACTTCACACACCATCAGGCTTCCAAGCAGCTCTCAAGGAAACTCAGCTTTCACACTCTATGCTTAATGCCCTTTGAGTGCCTAGGACTGAAATGAAGCTTGGTGAGCTTCCCTCACAAACCAATGCTCCACATGCGGGTCTCACATGCCACCAACTCCACATTCACAGACAACTTCAGCGCCAAAGCCGTTTTCAGATAGCCCTCAATGCAAAGGCTCTAGGCACAAATATTGGTGTGAGAGCTAATTCAATCAAGGAAACACTGCATGTTGGTGAAGCGCATATTGAAGAAGAATCAGCCGAGTGGTCCTTGTGGGAGAACAACTCCATTTGGCTCACTAACTTCACACACCATCAGGCTTCCATGCAACTCTCAAGGAAACTCAGTTTTCACACTCTAGGCTTAATGCTCTTTGAGTGCCTAGGACTGAAATGAAGCTTGGTGAGCTCCCCACACAAACCAAAGCTCCACATGCGGGTTTCACATGCCACCAACTCCACATTCACAGACAACTTCAGCGCCAAAGCCGTTTTCAGATAGCCCTCAATGCACAGGCTCTAGGCGCAAATATTGGTGTGAGACCTAATTCAATCAAGGAAACACTGCATGTTGGTGAAGCGCATATTGAAGAAGAATCAGCCGAGTGGTTCTTTTGGGAGAACAACTCCATTTGGCTCACTAACTTCACACACCATCAGGCTTCCATGCAGCTCTCAACGAAACTCAGTTTTCACACTCTAGGCTTAATGCCCTTTGAGTGCATTATCTAGGAATGAACCTTGGTGAGCATCCCACACAAACCAATGCTCCACATGCGGGTTTCACATGCCACCAACTCCACATTCACAGGCAACTTCAGCGCCACAGCCGTTTTCAGATAGCCCTCAATACAAAGGCTCTAGACCCAAATATTGGTGTGAGAGCTAATTCAATCAGGGAAACACTGCATGTTGGTGAAGCGCATATGGAAGAAGAATCAGCCGAGTGGTTCTTGTGGGAGAACAACTCCATTTGGCTCACTAACTTCACACACCATCAGGCTTCCATGCAACTCTCAAGGAAACTCAGTTTTCACACTCTAGGCTTAATGCCCTTTGAGTGCTGAGAACGGAAATGACGCTTGGTGAGCTTCCCACACAAACCAATGCTCCACATGCGAGTTTCACATGCCACCAACTCCACATTCACAGAAAACTTCAGCACCAAAGCCGTTTTCAGATAGCCCTCAATACAAAGGCTCTAGGCGCAAATATTGGTGTGAGACCTAATTCAATCAAGGAAACACTGCATGTTGGTGAAGCGCACATTGAAGAAGAATCAGCCGAGTGGTTCTTGTGGGAGAACAACTCCATTTGGCTCACTAACTTCACACACCATCAGGCTTCCAAGCAGCTCTCAAGGAAACTAAGTTTTCACACTCCAGGCTTAATACCCTTTGAGTGCATTATGTAGGAATGAACCTGGTAGAGCATTCAACACAAACCAATGCTCCACATGCGGGTTTCACATGCCACCAACTCCACATTCACAGACAACTTCAGCGCCAAAGCCGTTTTCAGATAGCCCTCAATACAAAGGCTCTAGGCCCAAATATTGGTGTGAGAGCTAATTCAATCAAGGAAACACTGCATGTTAGTGAAGCGCATATTGAAGAAGAATCAGCCGAGTGGTTCTTGTGGGAGAACAACTCGATTTGGCTCACTAACTTCACACACCATCAGGCTTCCAAGCAGCTCTCAACGAAACTCAGTTTTCACACTCTAGGCTTAATGCCCTTCGAGTTACTAGCACTGAAAAGAAGCTTGTTGAGCTTCCCACACAAACCAATGCTCCACATGCGGGTTTCACATGCCACCAACTCAACATTCACAGACAACTTCAGGGCCAAAGCCATTTTCAGATAGCCCTCAATACAAAGGTTCTAGGCGCAAATATTGGTGTGAGAGCTAATTCAATCAAGGAAACACTGCATGTTGGTGAAGCGCATATTGAAGAAGAATCAGCCGAGTGGTTCTTGTGGGAGAACAACTCCATTTGGCTCACTAACTTCACACACCATCAGGCTTCCAAGCAGCTCTCAAGGAAACTCAGTTTTCACACTCTATTCTTAATGCCCTTTGAGTGCCTAGGACTGAAAAGAGCCTTGCTGAGATTCCCACACAAACCAAGGCTGCACATGCGGGTTTCACACGCCATCAACTCCACATTCACAGAGAACTTCAGCACCAACGCCGTTTTCAGATAGCCCTCAATGCAAAGGCTCTAGGCGCAAATATTGGTGTGAGAGCTAATTCAATCAAGGAAACACTGCATGTTGGTGAAGCGCGTTTGAAGAAGAATCAGCCGAGTGGTTCTTGTGGGAGAACAACTCCATCTGGCTCAATAACTTCACACACCATCAGGCTTCCAAGCAACTCTGAAGGAAACTCAGTTTTCACACTCTAGGCTTAATGCCCTTTGAGTGCCTAGGACTGAAATGAAGCTTGGTGAACTCCCGACACAAACCAATGCTCCACATGCGGGTTTCACATGCCACCAACTCCACATTCACAAACAACTTCAGCGCCAAAGCCGTTTTCAGATAGCCCTCAATGCAAAGGCTCTAGGCTCAAATATTGGTGTGAGAGCTAATTCAATCAAGGAAACACTGCATGTTGGTGAGGCGCATTTGGAAGAAGAATCAGCCGAGTGGTTCTTGTTGACAACAACTCCATTTGGCTCACTAACTTCACACACCATCAGGCTTCCAAGCAGCTCTCAAGGAAACTCAGTTTTCACACTCTAGGCTTAATGCCCTTTGAGTGCATTATGTAGCAAAGAACCTGGTAGAGCATCCCACACAAACCAATGCTCCACATGCGGGTTTCACATGCCACCAACTCCACATTCACAGACAACTTCAGCGCCAAAGCCGTTTTCAGATAGCCCTCAATGCAAAGGCTCTAGGCGCAAATATTGGTGTGAGAGCTTATTCAATCAAGGAAACACTGCATGTTGGTGAGGCGCATTTGGAAGAAGAATCAGCCGAGTGGTTCTTGTGGGAGAACAACTCCATTTGGCTCACTAACTTAACACACCATCAGGCTTCCAAGCAGCTCCTAAGGAAACACAGTTTTCACAGTCTAGGCTTAATGCCCTTTGAGTGCATTATCTAGGAATGAACCTGTTAGAGCATCCCATACACACCAATGCTGCTCATGCGGGTTTCACATGCCACCAACTCCACATTCACAAACAACTTCAGCGCCAGAGCCGTTTTCAGATAGCCCTCAATACAAAGGCTCTAGGCGCAAATATTGGTGTGAGAGCTAATTCAATCAAGGAAACACTGCATGTTGGTGAAGCGCATATTGAAGAAGAATCAGCCGAGTGGTTCTTGTGGGAGAACAACTCCATTTGGCTCACTAACTTCACACACCATCAGGCTTCCAAGCAGCTCTCAAGGAAACTCAGTTTTCACACTCTAGGCTTAATGCCCTTTGAGTGCCTAGGACTGAAATGAAGCTTGCTGAGCTTCCCACACAAACCAAGGCTCCACATGCGGGTTTCACATGCGACCAACTCCACATTCACAGACAACTTCAGCGCCAAAGCCGTTTTCAGATAGCCCTCAATGCAAAGGCTCTAGGCGCAAATATTGGTGTGAGAGCTAATTCAATCAAGGAAACACTGCATGTTGGTGAAGCGCATATTGAAGAAGAATCAGCCGAGTGGTTCTTGTGGGAGAACAACTCCATTTGGCTCACTAACTTCACACACCATCAGGATTCCATGCAGCTCACAAGGAAACTCAGTTTTCACACTCTAGGCTTAATGCCCTTTGAGTACATTATCTAGGAATGAACCTGGTAGAGCATCCCACACAAACCAATGCTCCACATGCGGGTTTCACATGCCACCAACTCCACATTCACAAACAACTTCCTAGCCAAAGCCCTTTTCAGATAGCCCTCAATACAAAGGCTCTAGGCCCAAATTTTGGTGTGAGAGCTAATTCAATCAAGGAAACACTGCATGTTGGTGAAGCGCATATTGAAGAAGAATCAGCCAAGTGGTTCTTGTGGGAGAACAACTCCATTTGGCTCACTAACTTAACACACCATCAGGCTTCCATGCAGCTCTCAAGGAAACTCAGTTTTCACACTCTAGGCTTAATGACCTTTGAGAGCATTATGTAGGAAAAAACCTGGTAGAGCATCCCACACAAACCAATGCTCCACATGCGGGTTTCACATGCCACCAACTCCACATTCACAGATAACTTCAGCGCCAAAGCCGTTTTCAGATAGCCCTCAATGCAAAGGCTCTATGCGCAAATATTGGTGTGAGAGCTAATTCAATCAAGGAAGCACTGCATGTTGGTGAAGCGCGTATTGAAGAAGAATCAGCCGAGTGGTTCTTGTGGGAGAACAACTCCTTTTGGCTCACTAACTTCACACACCATCAGGCTTCCAAGCAGCTCTCAAGGAAACTCAGTTTTCACACTCTATTCTTAATGCCCTTTGAGTGCCTAGGACTGAAATGAAGCTTGGTGAGCTACCCACACAAACCAATGCTCCACATGCGGGTTTCACATGCCACCAACTCCACATTCACAGACAACTTCAGCGCCAAAGCCGTTTTCAGATAGCCCTCAATGCAAAGGCTCTATGCGCAAATATTGGTGTGAGAGCTAATTCAATCAGGGAAACACTGCATGTTGGTGAAGCGCATATGGAAGAAGAATCAGCCGAGTGGTTCTTGTGGGAGAACAACTCCATTTGGCTCACTAACTTCACACACCATCAGGCTTCCATGCAACTCTCAAGGAAACTCAGTTTTCACACTCTAGGCTTAATGCCCTTTGAGTGCTGAGAACGGAAATGACGCTTGGTGAGCTTCCCACACAAACCAATGCTCCACATGCGAGTTTCACATGCCACCAACTCCACATTCACAGAAAACTTCAGCGCCAAAGCCGTTTTCAGATAGCCCTCAATACAAAGGCTCTAGGCGCAAATATTGGTGTGAGACCTAATTCAATCAAGGAAACACTGCATTTTGGTGAAGCGCATATTGAAGAAGAATCAGCCGAGTGGTTCTTGTGGGAGAACAACTCCATTTGGCTCACTAACTTCACACACCATCAGGCTTCCAAGCAGCTCTCAAGGAAACTAAGTTTTCACACTCCAGGCTTAATACCCTTTGAGTGCATTATGTAGGAATGAACCTGGTAGAGCATTCAACACAAACCAATGCTCCACATGCGGGTTTCACATGCCACCAACTCCACATTCACAGACAACTTCAGCGCCAAAGCCGTTTTCAGATAGCCCTCAATACAAAGGCTCTAGGCCCAAATATTGGTGTGAGAGCTAATTCAATCAAGGAAACACTGCATGTTGGTGAAGCGCATATTGAAGAAGAATCAGCCGAGTGGTTCTTGTGGGAGAACAACTCCATTTGGCTCACTAACTTCACACACCATCAGGCTTCCAAGCAGCTCTCAACGAAACTCAGTTTTCACACTCTAGGCTTAATGCCCTTCGAGTTACTAGCACTGAAAAGAAGCTTGTTGAGCTTCCCACACAAACCAATGCTCCACATGCGGGTTTCACATGCCACCAACTCAACATTCACAGACAACTTCAGGGCCAAAGCCATTTTCAGATAGCCCTCAATACAAAGGCTCTAGGCGCAAATATTGGTGTGAGAGCTAATTCAATCAAGGAAACACTGCATGTTGGTGAAGCGCATATTGAAGAAGAATCAGCCGAGTGGTTCTTGTGGGAGAACAACTCCATTTGGCTCACTAACTTCACACACCATCAGGCTTCCAAGCAGCTCTCAAGGAAACTCAGTTTTCACACTCTATTCTTAATGCCCTTTGAGTGCCTAGGACTGAAAAGAACCTTGCTGAGATTCCCACACAAACCAAGGCTGCACATGCGGGTTTCACACGCCACCAACTCCACATTCACAGAGAACTTCAGCACCAACGCCGTTTTCAGATAGCCCTCAATGCAAAGGCTCTAGGCGCAAATATTGGTGTGAGAGCTAATTCAATCAAGGAAACACTGCATGTTGGTGAAGCGCGTTTGAAGAAGAATCAGCCGAGTGGTTCTTGTGGGAGAACAACTCCATTTGGCTCAATAACTTCACACACCATCAGGCTTCCAAGCAGCTCTGAAGGAAACTCAGTTTTCACACTCTAGGCTTAATGCCCTTTGAGTGCCTAGGACTGAAATGAAGCTTGGTGAACTCCCGACACAAACCAATGCTCCACATGCGGGTTTCACATGCCACCAACTCCACATTCACAAACAACTTCAGCGCCAAAACCGTTTTCAGATAGCCCTCAATGCAAAGGCTCTAGGCTCAAATATTGGTGTGAGAGCTAATTCAATCAAGGAAACACTGCATGTTGGTGAGGCGCATTTGGAAGAAGAATCAGCCGAGTGGTTCTTGTTGACAACAACTCCATTTGGCTCACTAACTTCAAACACCATCAGGCTTCCAAGCAGCTCTCAAGGAAACTCAGTTTTCACACTCTAGGCTTAATGCCCTTTGAGTGCATTATGTAGCAAAGAACCTGGTAGAGCATCCCACACAAACCAATGCTCCACATGCGGGTTTCACATGCCACCAACTCCACATTCACAGACAACTTCAGCGCCAAAGCCGTTTTCAGATAGCCCTCAATGCAAAGGCTCTAGGCGCAAATATTGGTGCGAGAGCTTATTCAATCAAGGAAACACTGCATGTTGGTGAGGCGCATTTGGAAGAAGAATCAGCCGAGTGGTTCTTGTGGGAGAACAACTCCATTTGGCTCACTAACTTAACACACCATCAGGCTTCCAAGCAGCTCCTAAGGAAACACAGTTTTCACAGTCTAGGCTTAATGCCCTTTGAGTGCATTATCTAGGAATGAACCTGTTAGAGCATCCCATACACACCAATGCTGCTCATGCGGGTTTCACATGCCACCAACTCCACATTCACAAACAACTTCAGCGCCAGAGCCGTTTTCAGATAGCCCTCAATACAAAGGCTCTAGGCGCAAATATTGGTGTGAGAGCTAATTCAATCAAGGAAACACTGCATGTTGGTGAAGCGCATATTGAAGAAGAATCAGCCGAGTGGTTCTTGTGGGAGAACAACTCCATTTGGCTCACTAACTTCACACACCATCAGGCTTCCAAGCAGCTCTCAAGGAAACTCAGTTTTCACACTCTAGGCTTAATGCCCTTTGAGTGCCTAGGACTGAAATGAAGCTTGCTGAGCTTCCCACACAAACCAAGGCTCCACATGCGGGTTTCACATGCGACCAACTCCACATTCACAGACAACTTCAGCGCCAAAGCCGTTTTCAGATAGCCCTCAATGCAAAGGCTCTAGGCGCAAATATTGGTGTGAGAGCTAATTCAATCAAGGAAACACTGCATGTTGGTGAAGCGCATATTGAAGAAGAATCAGCCGAGTGGTTCTTGTGGGAGAACAACTCCATTTGGCTCACTAACTTCACACACCATCAGGATTCCATGCAGCTCACAAGGAAACTCAGTTTTCACACTCTAGGCTTAATGCCCTTTGAGTACATTATCTAGGAATGAACCTGGTAGAGCATCCCACACAAACCAATGCTCCACATGCGGGTTTCACATGCCACCAACTCCACATTCACAAACAACTTCCTAGCCAAAGCCCTTTTCAGATAGCCCTCAATACAAAGGCTCTAGGCCCAAATTTTGGTGTGAGAGCTAATTCAATCAAGGAAACACTGCATGTTGGTGAAGCGCATATTGAAGAAGAATCAGCCAAGTGGTTCTTGTGGGAGAACAACTCCATTTGGCTCACTAACTTAACACACCATCAGGCTTCCATGCAGCTCTCAAGGAAACTCAGTTTTCACACTCTAGGCTTAATGACCTTTGAGAGCATTATGTAGGAAAAAACCTGGTAGAGCATCCCACACAAACCAATGCTCCACATGCGGGTTTCACATGCCACCAACTCCACATTCACAGATAACTTCAGCGCCAAAGCCGTTTTCAGATAGCCCTCAATGCAAAGGCTCTATGCGCAAATATTGGTGTGAGAGCTAATTCAATCAAGGAAGCACTGCATGTTGGTGAAGCGCGTATTGAAGAAGAATCAGCCGAGTGGTTCTTGTGGGAGAACAACTCCATTTGGCTCACTAACTTCACACACCATCAGGCTTCCAAGCAGCTCTCAAGGAAACTCAGTTTTCACACTCTAGGCCTAATGCCCTTTTGAGTGCCTAGGACTGAAATGAAGCTTGGTGAGCTTCCCACACAAACGAATGCTCCACATGCGGGTTTCACATGCCACCAACTCCACATTCACAGAAAACTTCAGCGCCAAAGCCGTTTTCAGATAGCCCTCTATACAAAGGCTCTAGGCGTAAATATTGGTGTGAGAGCTAATTCAATCAAGGAAACACTGCATGTTGGTGAAGCGCATATTGAAGAAGAATCAGCCGAGTGGTTCTTGTGGGAGAACAACTCTATTTGGCTCACTAACTTCACACACCATCACGCTCATGCAGCTCTCAACGAAACTCAGTTTTCACACTCTAGGCTTAATGCCCTTTGAGTACATTATCTAGGAATGAACCTGGTAGAGCATCCCACACAAACCAATGCTCCACATGCGGGTTTCACATGCCACCAACTCCACATTCACAGACAACTTCCTAGCCAAAGCCGTTTTCAGATAGCCCTCAATACAAAGGCTCTAGGCGCAAATATTGGTGTGAGAGCTAATTCAATCAAGGAAACACTGCATGTTGGTGAAGCGCATATTGAAGAAGAATCAGCCGAGTGGTTCTTGTGGGAGAACAACTCCATTTGGCTCAATAACTTCACACACCATCAGGCTTCCAAGCCGCTCTCAAGGAAACTCAGTTTTCACATTCTAGGCTTAACGCCTTTTGAGTGCATTATCTAAGAATGAACCTGTTAGAGCATCCCACACAAACCAATGCTCCACATGCGAGTTTCACATGCCACCAACTCCACATTCACAGACAACTTCAGCGCCAAAGCCGTTTTCAGATAGGCATCAATGCAAAAGCTCTAGGCGCAAATATTGGTGTGAGAGCTAATTCAATCAAGGAAACACTGCATGTTGGTGAAGCGCATATTGAAGAAGAATCAGCAGAGTGGTTCTTGTGGGAGAACAACTCTATTTGGCTCACTAACTTCACACACCATGAGGCTTCCATGCAACTCTCAAGGAAACTCAGTTTTCACACTCTATTCTTAATGCCCTTTGAGTGCCTAGGACTGAAATGAAGCTTGGTGAGCTACCCACACAAACCAATGCTCCACATGCGGGTTTCACATGCCACCAACTCCACATTCACAGACAACTTCAGCGCCAAAGCCGTTTTCAGATAGCCCTCAATGCAAAGGCTCTATGCGCAAATATTGGTGTGAGAGTTAATTCAATCAAGGAAACACTGCATGTTGGTGAAGCACATATGGAAGAAGAATCAGCCGAGTGCTTCTTGTAGGAGAACAACTCCATTTGGCTCACTAACTTCACACACCATCAGGCTTCCAAGCAGCTCTCAACGAAACTCAGTTTTCACACTCTAGGCTTAATGACCTTTGAGTGCCTAGGACTGAAATGAAGCTTGGTGAGCATCCCACACAAACCAATGCTCCACATGCGGGTTTCACATGCCACCAACTCCATATTCACAGACAACTTCAGCGCCAAAGCCGTTTTCAGATAGCCCTCAATACAAAGGCTCTAGGCGCAAATATTGGTGTGAGAGCTAATTCAATCAAGGAAACACTGCATGTTGGTGAAGCGCATATCGAAGAAGAGTCAGCCGATTGGTTCTTGTGGGAGAACAACTCCATTTGGCTCACTAATTTCACGCACCATGAGGCTTCCAAGCAGCTCTCAAGGAAACTCAGTTTTCACACTCTAGGCTTAATGAACTTTGAGTGCATTATGTAGCAAAGAACCTGGTAGAACCTCTTAAGAGGAGCTCATGTGCGTGGAGCAGGGGGGCACTCCAGAGTGGAGCAGGTGGTGAGGAGGAAGCTTGGATCCCAACCATGAAGACTCCCAGACCTTCACCACAAACTATTAATACGATCAACAAGGACTACATCCCAACTGCCAAGGAGGCCACAGGGATTTGGATGCCCTCTGAGGTCGAGTACTCTGAGGTCACCCACCCCCAACCAGAGCTTCCACAGGGGATGGAAGAAGTCCAAACCCTACCGTGCAGAAACCAACGTCATCGGAAAGACAACCAGAAGCCCTGAGTGGTCTGCAGAAACAGAAGAACAATAAACGTCCTTCGGGACCAGGGAGGAGAGCTTTCTCTGGTCTGAGCCTGGCTCCACCTCTGGACCCCCCCTCCCTCGCAATGACCATCGGGATCGCTTCAAAAACCCATCACAGCAAACAAACAATCATACAAACTAAAAAAAAAAATAAAATAAAATAAATAAATAACAGAAAGTAGAACTTGAAATCTGACAGGAAAGAGCTGGCATGGATTGGCTCATGCCTCGCTGGGTGGGTCACAAAGATTAGTTACTCCTCACCATGGTGTTGAGGATTTTCCTGCACACCCCCCCCCCAAAAAAAATGTTCTGCACCTAAAATGTTGACATATATCTTGTTAGAGTTACAAGCCAGTCTAGATTATCCTAAAATCTGCCAAGATCAGCAAAATTTTACTTCAATACAACAACTGGCTAAATACTAAGATGAAATGGACACGAAACAGCTGAATGGTGCCTTATGGCCATTTTAAGGTATAGAGCAGCCGGTCCTGTATATGAACTAAAATTGAAATGTCAATGAGCTAATCATAGGTTGTGGCTAGGACTTGTTTTCCTTTTTTTTTTTTTTTTTTTTTTTTTTTCTTTTTAACATACTGGTTACTCAAAACCATGTCAATTCCATAACATTGCAAATTGCTATTGATGTTATATTGGGACTCTTAATTTACTGTGATGATATTCTGCCAGCTCAAACTTCAGACCAGAAAAGGTCTCCCCAAGAAAATGTTGAACCAATCTGGACAATAAGTAGCTGGACTCTATGCTTGGTATATGTTTGCAATGAAAGAATCTTGATTGAATTTGAACTGTAATACTGCATCAAGGTGAAGGAATCCACCGGGGGGAGGGGAGGGAGAGGGAGGGGGGGGTTTCCCAGAGCCTATGAAACTGTCACATAATGCAAAATAATTAACAATAAAAAATAAAAAAAAAAAAAGAACCTGGTAGAGCATCCCACAAAAACCAATGCTCCACATGCGGGTTTCACATGCCACCAACTCCACATTCACAGACAACTTCAGCGCCAAAGCCGTTTTCAGATAGCCCTCAATACAATGGCTCTAGGCGCAAATATTGGTGTGAGAGCTAATTCAATCAAGGAAACACTGCATGTTGGTGAAGCGCATATTGAAGAAGAATCAGCCGAGTGGTTCTTGTGGGAGAACAACTCCATTGGGCTCACTAACTTCACACACCATCAGGCTTCCAAGCAGCTCTCAAGGAAACTCAGTTTTCACACTCTAGGCTTAATGCCCTTTGAGTGCCTAGGACTGAAATGAAGCTTGGTGAGCTTCCCACACAAACCAATGCTGCACATGCGGGTTTCACATGCCACCAACTCCACATTCACAGACAACTTCAGCGCCAAAGCCGTTTTCAGATAGCCCTCAATGCAAAGGCTCTATGCGCAAATATTGGTGTGAGAGCTAATTCAATCAAGGAAACACTGCATGTTGGTGAAGCACATATTGAAGAAGAATCAGCCGAGTGGTTCTTGTGGGAGAACAACTCCATTTGGCTAACTTCACACACCATGAGGCTTCCAAGCAGCTCTCAAGGAAACTCAGTTTTCACACTCTAGGCTTAATGCCCTTTGAGTGCCTAGGACTGAAATGAAGCTTGCTGACCTTCCAACACAAACCAAGGCTCCACATGCGGGTTTCACATGCCACCAACTCCACATTCAAAGACAACTTCAGCGCCAGAGCCGTTTTCAGATAGCCCTCAATACAAAGGCTCTAGGCGCAAATATTGGTGTGAGAGCTAATTCAATCAAGGAAACACTGCATGTTGGTAAAGCGCATATTGAAGAAGAATCAGCCGAGTGGTTCTTGTGGGAGAACAACTCCATTTGGCTCACTAACTTCACACACCATCAGGCTTCCATGCAGCTCTCAACGAAACTCAGTTTTCACACTCTAGGCTTAAGGACCTTTGAGTGCATTATGTAGCAAAGAACCTGGTAGAGCATCCAACACAAACCAATGCTCCACATGTGGGTTTCACATGCCACCAACTCCACATTCACAAACAACTTCCTAGCCAAAGCCCTTTTCAGATAGCCCTCAATACAAAGGCTCTAGGCACAAATATTGGTGTGAGAGCTAATTCAATCAAGGAAACACTGCATGTTGGTGAAGCACATATTGAAGAAGAATCAGCCGTGTAGTTCTTGTGGGAGAACAACTCCATTTGGCTCACTAACTTCACACACCATCAGGCTTCCAAGCAGCTCTCAAGGAAACTCAGTTTTCACACTCTAGGCTTAATGCCCTTTGAGTGCCTAGGACTGAAATGAAGCTTGGTGAGCTTCCCACACAAACCAATGCTCCACTTGCGGGTTTCACATGCCACCAACTCCACATTCACAGACAACTTCAGCGCCAAAGCCATTTTCAAATAGCCCTCAATGCAAAGGCTCTAGGCGCAAATATTGTTGTGAGAGCTAATTCAATCAAGGAAACATTGCATGTTGGTGAAGGGCATATTGAAGAAGAATCAGCCGACTGGTTCTTGTGGGAGAACAACTCCATTTGGCTCAATAACTTCACACACCATCAGGCTTCCAAGCAGCTCTCAAGGAAACTCAGTTTTCACACTCTAGGCTTAATGCCTTTTGAGTGCATTATCTAGGAATGAACCTGGTGGAGCATCCCACACAAACCAATGCTCCACATGCGGGTTTCACATGCCACCAACTCCACATTCACAGACAACTTCAGCGCCAAAGCCGTTATCAGATCGCCCTCAATACAAAAGCTCTATGTGCAAATATTGGTGTGAGAGCTAAATCAATCAAGGAAACACTGCATGTTGGTGAAGGGCATATTGAAGAACAATCAGCAGAGTGGTTCTTGTGGGAGAACAACTCCATTTGGCTCACTAAGTTCACACACCATCAGGCTTCCATGCAACTCTCAAGGAAACTCAGTTTTCACACTCTAGGCTTAATGACCTTTGAGTGCATTATGTAGGAAAGAACCTGGTAGAGCATCCCACACAAACCAATGCTCCACATGCGGGTTTCACATGCCACCAACTCCACATTCACAGACAACTTCAGCGCCAAAGCCTTTTTCAGATAGACCTCAATACAAAAGCTCTAGGCGCAAATATTGGTGTGAGAGCTAATTCAATCAAGGAAACACTGCATGGTGGTGAAGTGCATATTGAAGAAGAATCATCCGAGTGCTTCTTGTGGGAGAACAACTCCATTTGGCTCACTAACTTCACACACCATCAGGCTTCCAAGCAGCTCTCAAGGAAACTCAGTTTTCACACTCTAGGTTTAATGCCCTTTGAGTGCCTAGGACTGAAATGAAGTTTGGTGAGCTTCCCACACAAACCAATGCTCCACATGCGGGTTTCACGTGCCACCAACTGAACATTCACAGACAACTTCAGCGCCAAAGCCATTTTCAGATAGCCCTCAATGCAAAGGCTCTAGGCGCAAATATTGGTGTGAGAGCTAATTCAATCAAGGAAACACTGCATGTTGGTGAAGCGCATATTGAAGAATCAGCCGAGTGGTTCTTGTGGGAGAACAACTCCATTTGGCTCACTAACTTCACACACCATCAGGCTTCCAAGCAGCTCTCAAGGAAACTCAGTTTTCACACTCTAGGTTTAATGCCCTTTGAGTGCCTAGGACTGAAATGAAGCTTGGTGAGCTTCCCACACAAACCAATGCTCCACATGCGGGTTTCACGTGCCACCAACTCCACATTCACAGACAACTTCAGCGCCAAAGCCATTTTCAGATAGCCCTCAATGCAAACGCTCTAGGCGCAAATATTGGTGTGAGAGCTAATTCAATCAAGGAAACACTGCATGTTGGTGAAGCGCATATTGAAGAACAATCAGCCGAGTGGTTCTTTCGGGGCAAAAACTACATTTGGCTCACTAACTTCACACACCATCAGGCTTAAAAGAAGCTCTCAAGCAAACTCACTTTTCACACTCTATTCTTAATGCCCTTTAAGTGCCTAGGACTGAAATGAATCTTACTGTGCTTCCCACACAAACCAATGCTCCACATGCGGGTTTCACATGCCACCAACTCCACATTCACAGACAACTTCAGCGCCAAAGCCGTTTTCAGATAGCCCTCAATGCAAAGGCTCTAGGCGCAAATATTGGTGTGAGAGCTAATTCAATCAAGGAAACACTGCATGTTGGTGAAGCGCATATTGAAGAACAATCAGCCGAGTGGTTCTTTCGGGGCAACAACTACATTTGGCTCACTAACTTCACACACCATCAGGCTTCCAAGCAGCTTTCAAGGAAACTCACTTTTCACACTCTATTCTTAATGCCCTTTAAGTGCCTAGGACTGAAATGAAGCTTACTGTGCTTCCCACACAAACCAAGGCTCCACATGCGGGTTTCACATGCCACCAACTCCACATTCACAGACAACTTCAGCGCCAAAGCCGTTTTCAGATAGCCCTCAATACAAAGGCTCTAGGCGCAAATATTGGTGTGAGAGCTAATTCAATCAAGGAAACACTGCATGTTGGTGAAGCGCATATTGAAGAACAATCAGCCGAGTGGTCCTTGTGGGAGAACAACTCCATTTGGCTCACTAACTTCACACACCATCAGGCTTCCATGCAACTCTCAAGGAAACTCAGTTTTCACACTCTAGGCTTAATGCCCTTTGAGTGCCTAGGACTGAAATGAAGCTTGGTGAGCTTCCCACACAAACCAATGCTCCACATGCGGGTTTCACATGCCACCAACTCCACATTCACAGACAACTTCAGCGCCAAAGCCGTTTTCAGATAGCCCTCAATGCACAGGCTCTAGGCGCAAATATTGGTGTGAGAGCTAATTCAATCAAGGAAACACTGCATGTTGGTGAAGCGCATATTGAAGAAGAATCAGCCGAGTGGTTCTTTTGGGAGAACAACTCCATTTGGCTCACTAACTTCAAACACCATCAGGCTTCCATGCAGCTCTCATGGAAACTCAGTTTTCACACTCTAGGCTTAAGGACCTTTGAGTGCATTATGTAGGAAAGAACCTGGTAGAGCATCCCACACAAACCAATGCTCCACATGCGGGTTTCACATGCCACCAACTCCCCATTCACAGACAACATCAGCGCCAAAGCCGTTTTCAGATAGCCCTCAATGCAAAGGCTCTAGGCGCAAATATTGGTGTGAGAGCTAATTCAATCAAGGAAACACTGCATGTTGGTCAAGCGCATATTGAAGAAGAATCAGCCGAGTGGTTCTTGTTGGAGAAAAACTCCATTTGGCTCACTAACTTCACACACCATCAGGCTTCCAAGAAGCTCTCAAGGAAACTCAGTTTTCACACTCTAGGCTTAATGAACTTTGAGTGCATTATGTAGCAAAGAAACTGGTAGAACCTCTTAACTGGAGGTCATGTGCGTGGAGCAGGGGGGCACTCCAGAGTGGAGCAGGTGGTAAGGAGGAAGCTTGGATCCCAACCATGAAGACTCCCAGACCTTCACCACAAACTATTAATACGATCAACAAGGACTACATCCCAACTGCCAAGGAGGCCACAGGGATTTGGATGCCCTCTGAGGTCGAGTACTCTGAGGTCACCCACCCCCAACCGGAGCTTCCCCAGGGGATGGAAGAAGTCCAAACCCTACCGTGCAGAAACCAACGTCATCGGAAAGACAACCAGAAGCCCTGAGTGGTCTGCAGAAACAGAAGAACAATAAACGTCCTTCGGGACCAGGGAGGAGAGCTTTCTCTGGTCTGAGCCTGGCTCCACCTCTGGACCCCCCCTCCCTCGCAATGACCATCGGGATCGCTTCAAAAACCCATCACAGCAAACAAACAATCATACAAACTAAAAAAAAAAATAATAACAGAAAGTAGAACTTGAAATCTGACAGGAAAGAGCTGGCATGGATTGGCTCATGCCTCGCTGGGTGGGTCACAAAGATTAGTTACTCCTCACCATGGTGTTGAGGATTTTCCTGCACACCCCCCCCAAAAAAAATGTTCTGCACCTAAAATGTTGACATATATCTTGTTAGAGTTACAAGCCAGTCTAGATTATCCTAAAATCTGCCAAGATCAGCAAAATTTTACTTCAATACAACAACTGGCTAAATACTAAGATGAAATGGACACGAAACAGCTGAATGGTGCCTTATGGCCATTTTAAGGTATAGAGCAGCCGGTCCTGTATATGAACTAAAATTGAAATGTCAATGAGCTAATCATAGGTTGTGGCTAGGACTTGTTTTCCTTTTTTTTTTTCTTTTTAACATACTGGTTACTCAAAACCATGTCAATTCCATAACATTGCAAATTGCTGTTGATGTTATATTGGGACTCTTAATTGACTGTGATGATATTCTGCCAGCTCAAACTTCAGACCAGAAAAGGTCTCCCCAAGAAAATGTTGAACCAATCTGGACAATAAGTAGCTGGACTCTATGCTTGGTATATGTTTGCAATGAAAGAATCTTGATTGAATTTGAACTGTAATACTGCATCAAGATGAAGGAATCCACCGGGGGGAGGGGAGGGGGAGGGAGGGAGGAATTCCCAGAGCCTATGAAACTGTCACATAATGCAAAATAATTAACAATAAAAAATAAAAAAAAAAAGAACCTGGTAGAGCATCCCACACAAACCAATGCTCCACATGCGGGTTTCACATGCCACCAACTCCACATTCACAGACAACTTCAGCGCCAATGCCGTTTTCAGATAACCCTCAATGCAAAGGCTCTAGGCGCAAATATTGGTGTGAGAGCTAATTCAATCAAGGAAACACTGCATGTTGGTGAAGCGCATATTGAAGAAGAATCAGCCGAGTGGTTCTTGTGGGAGAATAACTCCATTAGGCTCACTAACTTCACACACCATCAGGCTTCCATGCAGCTCTCAAGAAAACTCAGTATTCACACTCTAGGCTTAGTGACGTTTGAGTGCATTATCTAGGAATGAACCTGGTAGAGCATCCCACACAAACCAATGCTCCACATGCGGGTTTCACATGACACCAACTCCACATTCACAAACAACTTCAGCGCCAAAGCCGTTTTCAGATAGCCCTCAATACAAAGGTTCTAGGCGCAAATATTGGTGTGAGAGCTAATTCAATCAAGGAAACACTGCATGTTGGTGAAGCGCATATTGAAGAAGAATCAGCCGAGTGGTTCTTGTGGGAGAACAACTCCATTTGGCTCACTAACTTCACACACCATCAGGCTTCCAAGCATCTCTAAAGGAAACTCAGCTTTCACACTCTAGGCTTAATGCCCTTTGAGTGCCTAGGACTGAAATGAAGCTTGGTGAGCTTCCCACACAAACCAGTGCTCCACATGCGGGTTTCACATGCCACCAACTCCACATTCACAGACAACTTCAGCGCCAAAGCCATTTTCAGATAGCCCTCAATGCAAAGGCTCTAGGCGCAAATATTGGTGTGAGAGCTAATTCAATCAAGGAAACACTGCATGTTGGTGAAGCGCATATTGAAGAACAATCAGCCGAGTTGTTCTTTCGGGGCAAAAACTACATTTGGCTCACTAACTTCACACACCATCAGGCTTCCAAGCAGCTCTCAAGCAAACTCACTTTTCACACTCTATTCTTAATGCCCTTTGAGTGCCTAGGACTGAAATGAAGCTTACTGTGCTTCCCACACAAACCAAGGCTCCACATGCGGGTTTCATATGCCACCAACTCCACATTCACAGACAACTTCAGCGCCAAAGCCGTTTTCAGATAGCCCTCAATGCAAAGGCTCTAGGCGCAAATATTGGTGTGAGAGCTAATTCAATCAAGGAAACACTGCATGTTGGTGAAGCGCATATTGAAGAACAATCAGCCGAGTGGTTCTTTCGGGGCAACAACTACATTTGGCTCACTAACTTCACACACCATCAGGCTTCCAAGCAGCTCTCAAGGAAACTCACTTTTCACACTCTATTCTTAATGCCCTTTAAGTGCCTAGGACTGAAATGAAGCTTACTATGCTTCCCACACAAACGAATGCTGCACATGCGGGTTTCACATGCCACCAACTCCACATTCACAGACAACTTCAGCGCCAAAGCCGTTTTCAGATAGCCCTCAATACAAAGGCTCTAGGCGCAAATATTGGTGTGAGAGCTAATTCAATCAAGGAAACACTGCATGTTGGTGAAGCGCATATTGAAGAAGAATCAGCCGAGTGGTCCTTGTGGGAGAACAACTCCATCTGGCTCACTAACTTCACACACCATCAGGCTTCCATGCAACTCTCAAGGAAACTCAGTTTTCACACTCTAGGCTTAATGCCCTTTGAGTGCCTAGGACTGAAATGAAGCTTGGTGAGCTCCCCACACAAACCAATGCTCCACATGCGGGTTTCACATGCCACCAACTCCACATTCTCAGACAACTTCAGCGCCAAAGCCGTTTTCAGATAGCCCTCAATGCACAGGCTCTAGGCGCAAATATTGGTGTGAGACCTAATTCAATCAAGGAAACACTGCATGTTGGTGAAGCGCATATTGAAGAAGAATCAGCCGAGTGGTTCTTTTCGGAGAACAACTCCATTTGGCTCACTAACTTCAAACACCATGAGGCTTCCATGCAGCTGTCAAGGAAACTCAGTTTTCACACTCTAGGCTTAAGGACCTTTGAGTGCATTATGTAGGAAAGAACCTGGTAGAGCATCCCACACAAACCAATGCTCCACATGCGGGTTTCACATGCCAACAACTCCCCATTCACAGACAACATCAGCGCCAAAGCCGTTTTCAGATAGCCATCAATGCAAAGGCTGTAGGCGCAATATTGGTGTGAGAGCTACTTCAATCTAGGAAACACTGCATGTTGGTGAAGCGCATATTGAAGAAGAATCAGCCGTGTGGTTCTTGTGGGAGAACAACTCCATTTGGCTCACTAACTTCACACACCATCACGCTCATGCAGCTCTCAACGAAACTCAGTTTTCACACTCTAGGCTTAATGCCCTTTGAGTGCATTATCTCGGAATGAACCTGGTAGAGCATCCCACACAAACCAATGCTCCACATGCGGGTTTCACATGCCACCAACTCCACATTCACAGACAACTTCAGCGCCAAAGCCGTTTTCAGATAGCCCTTAATGCAAAAGCTCTATTCACAAATATTATTGGTGTGAGAGCTAATTCAATCAAGGAAACACTGCATGTTGTTGAAGCGCATATTGAAGAAGAATCAGCCGAGTGCTTCTTGTGGGAGAACAACTAAATTTGGCTCACTAACTTCACACACCATCAGGCTTCCAAGCAGCTCTCAAGGAAACTCAGCTTTCACACTCTATGCTTAATGCCCTTTGAGTGCCTAGGACTGAAATGAAGCTTGGTGAGCTTCCCTCACAAACCAATGCTCCACATGCGGGTCTCACATGCCACCAACTCCACATTCACAGACAACTTCAGCGCCAAAGCCGTTTTCAGATAGCCCTCAATGCAAAGGCTCTAGGCACAAATATTGGTGTGAGAGCTAATTCAATCAAGGAAACACTGCATGTTGGTGAAGCGCATATTGAAGAAGAATCAGCCGAGTGGTCCTTGTGGGAGAACAACTCCATTTGGCTCACTAACTTCACACACCATCAGGCTTCCATGCAACTCTCAAGGAAACTCAGTTTTCACACTCTAGGCTTAATGCTCTTTGAGTGCCTAGGACTGAAATGAAGCTTGGTGAGCTCCCCACACAAACCAAAGCTCCACATGCGGGTTTCACATGCCACCAACTCCACATTCACAGACAACTTCAGCGCCAAAGCCGTTTTCAGATAGCCCTCAATGCACAGGCTCTAGGCGCAAATATTGGTGTGAGACCTAATTCAATCAAGGAAACACTGCATGTTGGTGAAGCGCATATTGAAGAAGAATCAGCCGAGTGGTTCTTTTGGGAGAACAACTCCATTTGGCTCACTAACTTCAAACACCATCAGGCTTCCATCAGCTCTCAACGAAACTCAGTTTTCACACTCTAGGCTTAAGGACCTTTGAGTGCATTATGTAGGAAAGAACCTGGTAGAGCATCCCACACAAACCAATGCTCCACATGCGGGTTTCACATGCCACCAACTCCACATTCACAGACAACTTCAGCGCCAATGCCGTTTTCAGATAACCCTCAATGCAAAGGCTCTAGGCGCAAATATTGGTGTGAGAGCTAATTCAATCAAGGAAACACTGCATGTTGGTGAAGCGCATATTGAAGAAGAATCAGCCGAGTGGTTCTTGTGGGAGAACAACTCCATTTGGCTCACTAACTTCACACACCATCAGGCTTCCATGCAGCTCTCAACGAAACTCAGTTTTCACACTCTAGGCTTAATGCCCTTTGAGTGCATTATCTAGGAATGAACCTTGGTGAGCATCCCACACAAACCAATGCTCCACATGCGGATTTCACATGCCACCAACTCCACATTCACAGAAAACTTCCTAGCCAAAGCCCTTTTCAGATAGCCCTCAATACAAAGGCTCTAGACCCAAATATTGGTGTGAGAGCTAATTCAATCAGGGAAACACTGCATGTTGGTGAAGCGCATATGGAAGAAGAATCAGCCGAGTGGTTCTTGTGGGAGAACAACTCCATTTGGCTCACTAACTTCACACACCATCAGGCTTCCATGCAACTCTCAAGGAAACTCAGTTTTCACACTCTAGGCTTAATGCCCTTTGAGTGCTGAGAACGGAAATGACGCTTGGTGAGCTTCCCACACAAACCAATGCTCCACATGCGAGTTTCACATGCCACCAACTCCACATTCACAGAAAACTTCAGCGCCAAAGCCGTTTTCAGATAGCCCTCAATACAAAGGCTCTAGGCGCAAATATTGGTGTGAGAGCTAATTCAATCAAGGAAACACTGCATTTTGGTGAAGCGCATATTGAAGAAGAATCAGCCGAGTGGTTCTTGTGGGAGAACAACTCCATTTGGCTCACTAACTTCACACACCATCAGGCTTCCAAGCAGCTCTCAAGGAAACTAAGTTTTCACACTCCAGGCTTAATACCCTTTGAGTGCATTATGTAGGAATGAACCTGGTAGAGCATTCAACACAAACCAATGCTCCACATGCGGGTTTCACATGCCACCAACTCCACATTCACAGACAACTTCAGCGCCAAAGCCGTTTTCAGATAGCCCTCAATACAAAGGCTCTAGGCCCAAATATTGGTGTGAGAGCTAATTCAATCAAGGAAACACTGCATGTTGGTGAAGCGCATATGGAAGAAGAATCAGCCGAGTGGTTCTTGTGGGAGAACAACTCCATTTGGCTCACTAACTTCACACACCATCAGGCTTCCAAGCAGCTCTCAACGAAACTCAGTTTTCACACTCTAGGCTTAATGCCCTTCGAGTTACTAGCACTGAAAAGAAGCTTGTTGAGCTTCCCACACAAACCAATGCTCCACATGCGGGTTTCACATGCCACCAACTCAACATTCACAGACAACTTCAGGGCCAAAGCCATTTTCAGATAGCCCTCAATACAAAGGCTCTAGGCGCAAATATTGGTGTGAGAGCTAATTCAATCAAGGAAACACTGCATGTTGGTGAAGCGCATATTGAAGAAGAATCAGCCGAGTGGTTCTTGTGGGAGAACAACTCCATTGGGCTCACTAACTTCACACACCATCAGGCTTCCAAGCAGCTCTCAAGGAAACTCAGCTTTCACACTCTAGGCTTAATGCCCTTTGAGTGCCTAGGACTGAAATGAAGCTTGGTGAGCTTCCCACACAAACCAATGCTCCACATGCGGGTTTCACATGCCACCAACTCCACATTCACAAACAACTTCAGCGCCAAAGCCGTTTTCAGATAGCCCTCAATGCAAAGGCTCTAGGCGCAAATATTGGTGTGAGACCTAATTCAATCAAGGAAACTGCATGTTGGTGAAGCGCATATGGAAGAAGAATCAGCCGAGTGGTTCTTGTGGGAGAACAACTCCATTTGGCTCACTAACTTCACACACCATGAGGCTTCCAAGCAGCTCTCAAGGAAACTAAGTTTTCACACTCCAGGCTTAATACCCTTTGAGTGCATTATGTAGGAATGAACCTGGTAGAGCATTCAACACAAACCAAGGCTCCACATGCGGGTTTCACATGCCACCAACTCCACATTCACAGACAACTTCAGCGCCAAAGCCGTTTTCAGATAGCCCTCAATACAAAGGCTCTAGGCCCAAATATTGGTGTGAGAGCTAATTCAATCAAGGAAACACTGCATGTTGGTGAAGCGCATATTGAAGAAGAATCAGCCGAGTGGTTCTTGTGGGAGAACAACTCCATTTGGCTCACTAACTTCACACACCATCAGGCTTCCAAGCAGCTCTCAAGGAAACTCAGTTTTCACACTCTAGGCTTAATGCCCTTTGAGTGCCTAGGACTGAAATGAAGCTTGGTGAGCTTACCACACAAACCAAGGCTCCACATGCGGGTTTCACATGCCACCAACTCCACATTCACAGACAACTTCAGTGCCAAAGCCGTTTTCAGATAGCCTTCAATACAAAGGCTTTAGCCCAAATATTGGTGTGAGAGCTAATTCAATCAAGGCAACGCTGCATGTTGGTGAAGCGCATATTGAAGAAGAATCAGCCGAGTGGTTCTTGTGGGAGAACAACTCCATTTGGCTCACTAACTTCACACACCATCAGGCTTCCAAGCAGCTCTCAAGGAAACTCAGTTTTCACACTCTAGGCTTAATGCCCTTTGAGTTACAAGCACTGAAAAGAACCTTGGTGAGCTTCCCAGACAAACCAATGCTCCACATGCGGGTTTCACATGCCACCAACTCAACATTCACAGACAACTTCAGGGCCAAAGCCAGTTTCAGATAGCCCTCAATACAAAGGCTCTAGGCGCAAATATTGGTGTGAGAGCTAATTCAATCAAGGAAACACTGCATGTTGGTGAAGCGCATATGGAAGAAGAATCAGCCGAGTGGTTCTTGTGGGAGAACAACTCCATTTGGCTCACTAACTTCACACACCATCAGGCTTCCAAGCAGCTCTCAAGGAAACTCAGTTTTCACACTCTAGGCTTAATGCCCTTTGAGTTCCCAGCACTGAAAAGAAGCTTGGTGAGCTTCCCACACAAACCAATGCTCCACATGCGGGTTTCACATGCCACCAACTCCACATTCACAGACAACTTCAGTGCGAAAGCCGTTTTCAGATAGCCCTCAATACAAAGGCTTTAGCCCAAATATTGGTGTGAGAGCTAATTCAATCAAGGAAACACTGCATGTTGGTGAAGCGCATATTGAAGAAGAATCAGCGGAGTGGTTCTTGTGGGAGATCAACTCCATTTGGCTCACTAACTTCACACACCATCAGGCTTCCAAGCAGCTCTCAAGGAAACTCAGTTTTCACACTCTAGGCTTAATTCCCTTTGAGTGCATTATCTAGGAATGAACCTTGGTGAGCTTCCCACACAAACCAATGCTCCACATGCGGGTTTCACATGCCACCAACTCCACATTCACAGACAACTTGCTAGCCAAAGCCGTTTTCAGATAGCCCTCAATACAAAGGATCTAGGCGCAAATATTGGTGTGAGAGCTAATTCAATCAAGGAAACACTTCATGTTGGTGAAGCACATATTGAAGAAGAATCAGCCGAGTGGTTCTTGTGGGAGAACAACTCCATTTGGCTCACTAACTTCACACACCATCAGGCTTCCAAGCAGTTCTCAGGAAACTCAGTTTTCACACTCTATGCTTAATGCCCTTTGAGTGCATTATCTCGGAATGAAACTGGTAGAGCATATCACGCAAACCAATGCTCCACATGCGGGTTTCACATGCCACCAACTCCACATTCACAGACAACTTCAGCACCAAAGTCGTTTTCAGATAGCCCTCATTGCAAAGGCTCTAGGCGCAAATATTGGTGTGAGAGCTAATTCAATCAAGGAAACACTGCATGTTGGTGAAGCTCGTATTGAAGCAGAATCAGCCGAGTGGTTCTTTCGTGGCAAAAACTCCATTTGGCTCACTAACTTCACACACCATCAGGCTTCCAAGCAGCTCTCAAGGAAACTCAGTTTTCACACTCTAGGCTTAATGTCCTTTGAGTGCATTATCTAGGAATGAACCTGGTAGAGCATCCCACACAAACCAATGCTCCACATGCGGGTTTCACATGCCACCAACTCCACATTCACAGACAACTTCAGCGCCAAAGCCGTTTTCAGATAGCCCTCAATACAAAGGCTCTAGGCCCAAATATTGGTGTGAGAGCTAATTCAATCAAGGAAACACTGCATGTTGGTGAAGCGCATATTGAAGAAGAATCAGCCGAGTGGTTCTTGTGGGAGAACAACTCCATTTGGCTCACTAACTTCACACACCATCAGGCTTCCAAGCAGCTCTCAAGGAAACTCAGTTTTCACACTCTAGGCTTAATGCCCTTTGAGTGCCTAGGACTGAAATGAAGCTTGGTGAGCTTACCACACAAACCAAGGCTCCACATGCGGGTTTCACATGCCACCAACTCCACATTCACAGACAACTTCAGTGCCAAAGCCGTTTTCAGATAGCCTTCAATACAAAGGCTTTAGCCCAAATATTGGTGTGAGAGCTAATTCAATCAAGGCAACGCTGCATGTTGGTGAAGCGCATATTGAAGAAGAATCAGCCGAGTGGTTCTTGTGGGAGAACAACTCCATTTGGCTCACTAACTTCACACACCATCAGGCTTCCAAGCAGCTCTCAAGGAAACTCAGTTTTCACACTCTAGGCTTAATGCCCTTTGAGTTACAAGCACTGAAAAGAACCTTGGTGAGCTTCCCAGACAAACCAATGCTCCACATGCGGGTTTCACATGCCACCAACTCAACATTCACAGACAACTTCAGGGCCAAAGCCAGTTTCAGATAGCCCTCAATACAAAGGCTCTAGGCGCAAATATTGGTGTGAGAGCTAATTCAATCAAGGAAACACTGCATGTTGGTGAAGCGCATATGGAAGAAGAATCAGCCGAGTGGTTCTTGTGGGAGAACAACTCCATTTGGCTCACTAACTTCACACACCATCAGGCTTCCAAGCAGCTCTCAAGGAAACTCAGTTTTCACACTCTAGGCTTAATGCCCTTTGAGTTCCCAGCACTGAAAAGAAGCTTGGTGAGCTTCCCACACAAACCAATGCTCCACATGCGGGTTTCACATGCCACCAACTCCACATTCACAGACAACTTCAGTGCGAAAGCCGTTTTCAGATAGCCCTCAATACAAAGGCTTTAGCCCAAATATTGGTGTGAGAGCTAATTCAATCAAGGAAACACTGCATGTTGGTGAAGCGCATATTGAAGAAGAATCAGCGGAGTGGTTCTTGTGGGAGATCAACTCCATTTGGCTCACTAACTTCACACACCATCAGGCTTCCAAGCAGCTCTCAAGGAAACTCAGTTTTCACACTCTAGGCTTAATTCCCTTTGAGTGCATTATCTAGGAATGAACCTTGGTGAGCTTCCCACACAAACCAATGCTCCACATGCGGGTTTCACATGCCACCAACTCCACATTCACAGACAACTTGCTAGCCAAAGCCGTTTTCAGATAGCCCTCAATACAAAGGATCTAGGCGCAAATATTGGTGTGAGAGCTAATTCAATCAAGGAAACACTTCATGTTGGTGAAGCACATATTGAAGAAGAATCAGCCGAGTGGTTCTTGTGGGAGAACAACTCCATTTGGCTCACTAACTTCACACACCATCAGGCTTCCAAGCAGTTCTCAGGAAACTCAGTTTTCACACTCTATGCTTAATGCCCTTTGAGTGCATTATCTCGGAATGAAACTGGTAGAGCATATCACGCAAACCAATGCTCCACATGCGGGTTTCACATGCCACCAACTCCACATTCACAGACAACTTCAGCACCAAAGTCGTTTTCAGATAGCCCTCATTGCAAAGGCTCTAGGCGCAAATATTGGTGTGAGAGCTAATTCAATCAAGGAAACACTGCATGTTGGTGAAGCTCGTATTGAAGCAGAATCAGCCGAGTGGTTCTTTCGTGGCAAAAACTCCATTTGGCTCACTAACTTCACACACCATCAGGCTTCCAAGCAGCTCTCAAGGAAACTCAGTTTTCACACTCTAGGCTTAATGTCCTTTGAGTGCATTATCTAGGAATGAACCTGGTAGAGCATCCCACACAAACCAATGCTCCACATGCGGGTTTCACATGCCACCAACTCCACATTCACAGACAACTTCAGCGCCAAAGCCGTTTTCAGATAGCCCTCAATGCAAAGGGTCTAGGCCCAATTATTGGAGTGAGAGCTATTTCAGTCAAGGAAACACTGCATGTTGGTGCAACGCATATTGAAGAAGAATCAGCCGAGTGGTTCTTGTGGGAGAACAACTCCATTTGGCTCACTAACTTCACACACCATCAGGCTTCCAAGCAGCTCTCAAAGAAACTCAGTTTTCACACTCTTAGGCTAAATGCCCTTTGAGTGCCTAGGACTGAAATGAAGCTTGGTGAGCTTTCCCACACAAACCAATGCTCCACATGCGGGTTTCACATGCCACCAAATCCACATTCACAGACAACTTCAGCGCCAAAGCCGTTTTCAGATAGCCCGCAATACAAAGGTTCTAGGTGCAAATATTGGTGTGAGCGCTAATTCAATCAAGGAAAAACTGCATGTTGGTGCAACGCATATTGAAGAAGAATCAGCCGACTGGTTCTTGTTGGAGAACAACTCCATTGGGCTCACTTACTTCACACACCATCATTCTTCCAAGCAGCTCTCAGGGAAACTCAATTTTCACACTCTAGGCTTAATGCCCTTTGAGTGCCTAGGACTGAAATGAAGCTTGGTGAGCTTCCCAGACAAACCAATGCTCCACATGCGGGTTTCACATGCCACCAACTCCACATTCACAGACAACTTCCTAGCCAAAGCCGTTTTCAGATAGCCCTCAATACAAAAGCTCTAGGCGCAAATATTGGTGTGAGAGCTAATTCAATCAAGGAAACACTGCATGTTGGTGAAGCGCATATTGAAGAAGAATCAGCCGAGTGGTTCTTTCGGGGCAACAACTCCATTTGGCTCACTAACTTCACACACTATCAGGCTTCCAAGCAGCTCTGAAGGAAACTCAGTTTTCACACTCTAGGCTTAATGCCCTTTGAGTGCATTATCTAGGAATGAACCTGGTAGAGCATCCCACACAAACCAATGCTCCACATGCGGGTTTCACATGCCACCAACTCCACATTCACAGACAACTTCAGCGCCAAAGCCGTTTTCAGAGAGCCCTCAATACAAAGGCTCTAGGTGCAAATATTGGTGTGAGAGGTAATTCTATCAAAGAAAAACTGCATGTTGGTGAAGCGCATATTGAAGAAGAATCAGCCGAGTGGTTCTGGTGGGAGAACAACTCCATTTGGCACACTAACTTCACACACCATCAGGCTTCCAAGCAGCTCTCAAGAAAACTCTGTTTTCACACTCCAGGCTTAATGCCCTTAAGTGCCTAGGCCTGAAATGAAGCTTGGTGAGCTTCCCACACAAACCAATGCTCCACATGCGGGTTTCAGATGCCACCAACTCCACACTCACAGACAGCTTCAGCGACAAAGCCGTTTTCAGATAGCCCTCAATGCAAAGGCTCTAGGCGTAAATATTGGTGTGAGAGCTAATTCAATCAGGAAAACACTGCATGTTGGTGAAGCGCATATTGAAGAAGAATCAGCCGAGTGGTTCTTGTGGGAGAACAACTCCATTTGGCTCACTAACTTCACACACCATGAGGCTTCCAAGCAGCTCTCAAAGAAACTCAGTTTTCACACTCTTAGGCTAAATGCACTTTGAGTGCCTAGGACTGAAATGAAGCTTGGTGAGCTTTCCCACACAAACCAAGGCTCCACATGCGGGTTTCACATGCCACCAAATCCACATTCACAGACCACTTCAGCGCCAAAGCCGTTTTCAGATAGCCCTCAATACAGAGGCTCTAGGAGCAAATATTGGTGTGAGAGCTAATTCAATCAAGGAAAAACTGCATGTTGGTGAAGCGCATATTGAAGAAGAATCAGCCGAGTGGTTCTTGTGGGAGAACAACTCCATTGGGCTCACTAACTTCACACACCATCAGGCTTCCAAGCAGCTCTCAAGGAAACTCAGTTTTCACACTCTAGGATTAATGACCTTTGAGTGCATTATCTAGGAATGAACCTGGTAGAGCATCCCACACAAACCAATGCTCCACATGCGGGTTTCACATGCCACCAACTCCACATTCACAGACACAACTTTAGCGCCAAAGCCGTTTTCAGATAGCCCTCAATGCAAAGGCTCTAGGCACAAATATTGGTGTGAGAGCTAATTCAATCAAGGAAACACTGCATGTTGCTGAATGGCATATTGAAGAAGAATCAGTCTAGTGTTTCTTGTGGGAGAACAACTCCATTGGGCTCACTAACTTCACACACCATCAGGCTTCCAAGCAGCTCTCAAGAGAACTCAATTTTCACACTCTAGGCTTAATGCCCTTTGAGTGCATTATCTAGGAATGAACCTGGTAGAGCATCCCACAGAAACAATGCTCCACATGCGGGTTTCACATGCCACCAACTCCACATTCACAGACAACTTCAGCGCCAAAGCCGTTTTCAGATAGCCCTCAATGCAAAGGGTCTAGGCACAATTATTGGTGTGAGAACTAATTCAGTCAAGGAAACACTGCATGTTGGTGAAGCGCATATTGAAGAAGAATCAGCCGAGTGGTTCTTGTGGGAGAACAACTCCATTTGGCTCACTAACTTCAAACACCATCAGGCTTCCATGCAGCTCTCAAGGAAACTCCGTTTTCACACTCTAGGCTTAATGCCCTTTGAGTGCCTAGGACTGAAATGAAGCTTGGTGAGCATCCCACACAAACCAATGCTCCACATGCGGGTTTCACATGCCACCAACTCCACATTCACAGACAACTTCAGCGCCAAAGCCGTTTTCAGATAGCCCTCAATACAAAAGCCTCTAGGCGCAAATATTGGTGTGAGAGCTAATTCAATCAAGGAAACACTGCATGTTGGTGACGTGCATATTGAAGAAGAATCAGCCGAGTGGTTCTTTCGGGGCAACAACTCCATTTGGCTCGCTAACTTCACACACCATTAGGCTTGCAAGCAGCTCTGAAGGAAACTCCGTTTTCACACTCTAGGCTTAATGCCCTTTGAGTGCTTTATCTAGGAATGAACCTGGTAGAGCTTCCCACACAAACCAATGCTCCACATGCGGGTTTCACATGCCAACAACTCCACATTCACAGACCACTTCCTAGCCAAAGCCGTTTTCAGATAGCCCTCAATGCAAAGGCTCTAGGCGCAAATATTGGTGTGAGAGCTAATTCAATCAAGGAAACACTGCATGTTGGTGAAGCGCATATTGAAGAAGAATCAGCCGAGTGGTTCTTGTGGGAGAACAACTCCATTGGGCTCACTTACTTCACACACCATCAGGCTTCCAAGCAGCTCTCAAGGAAACTCAATTTTCACACTCTAGGCTAAATGCACTTTGAGTGCCTAGGACTGAAATGAAGCTTGGTGAGCTTTCCACACAAACCAATGCTGCACATGCGGGTTTCACATGCCACAAACTCCACATTCACTGACAAATTCCTAGCCAAAGCCGTTTTCAGATAGCCCTCAATACAAAAGCTCTAGGCGCAAATATTCGTGTGAGAGCTAATTCAATCAAGGAAACATTGCATGTTGGTGAAGCGCATATTGAAGAAGAATCAGCCGAGTAGTTCTTGTGGGAGAACAACTCCATTTGGCTCACTAAATTCACACACCATCAGGCTTCCAAGCAGCTCTCAAGGAAACTCAGTTTTCACACTCTAGGCTTAATGCCCTTTGAGTGCATTATCTAGGAATGAACCTGGTAGAGCATCCCACACAAACCAATGCTCCACATGTGGGTTTCACATGCCACCAACTCCACATTCACAGACAACTTCAGCGCCAAAGCCGTTTTCAGATAGCCCTCAATGCAAAGCCTCTAGGCGCAAATATTGGTGTGAGAGCTAATTCAATCATGGAAACACTGCATGTTGGTGAAGCGCATATTGAAGAAGAATCAGCCGAGTGGTTCTTTCGGGAGAGAACAACTCCATTTGGCTCACTAACTTCACACACCATCAGGCTTCCATGCAGCTCTCAAGGAAACTCCGTTTTCACACTCTAGGCTTAATGCCCTTTGAGTGCATTATCTAGAAATGAACCTGGTAGAGCATCCCACACAAACCAATGCTCCACATGCGGGTTTCACATGCCACCATTCCACATTCACAGACAACTTCAGCACCAAAGCCGTTTTCAGATAGCCCTCAATGCAAAGGCTCTAGGCGCAATTATTGGTGTGAGAGCTAATTCAGTCAAGGAAACACTGCATGTTGGTGAATCGCATATTGAAGAAGAATCAGCCGAGTGGTTCTTGTGGGAGAACAACTCCATTTGGCTCACTAACTTCACACACCATCAGGCTTCCAAGCAGCTCTCAAAGAAACTCCGTTTTCACACTCTAGGCTTAATGCCCTTTGAGTGCCTAGGACTGAAATGAAGCTTGGTGAGCATCCCACACAAACCAATGCTCCACATGCGGATTTCACATGCCACCAACTCCACATTCACAGATAACTTCAGCGCGAAAGCCGTTTTCAGATAGCCCTCAATGCAAAGCCTCTAGGCGCAAATATTGGTGTGAGAGCTAAATCAATCAAGGAAACACTGCATGTTGGTGAAGCGCATATTGAAGAAGAATCAGCCGAGTGGTTCTTGTGGGAGAACAACTCCATTTTGCTCACTAACTTCACACACCATCAGGCTTCCAAGCAGCTCTCAAGGAAACTCAGTTTTCACACTCTTAGGCTAAATGCACTTTGAGTGCCTAGGACTGAAATGAAGCTTGCTGAGCTTCCCACACAAACCAAGGCTGCACATGCGGTTTTCACATGCCACCAACTCCACATTCACAGACAACTTCAGCGCCAAAGCCGTTTTCAGATAGCGGTCAATACAAAGGCTCTAGGCGCAAATATTCGTGTGAGAGCTAATTCAATCAAGGAAAAACTGCATGTTGGTGAAGCGCATATTGAAGAAGAATCAGCCGAGTGGTTCTTGTGGGAGAACAACTCCATTGGGCTCACTAACTTCACACACCATCAGGCTTGCAAGCATCTCTGAAGGAAACTCAGTTTTCACACTCTAGGCTTAATGCCCTTTGAGTGCCTAGGACTGAAACGAAGCTTGGTGAGCATCCCACACAAACCAATGCTCCACATGCGGGTTTCACATGCCAAGAACTCCACATTCACAGACAACTTGCTAGATAAGGCCGTTTTCAGATAGCCCTCAATGCAAAGGCTCTAGGCGCAATTATTGGTGTGAGAGCTAATTCAGTCAAGGAAACACTGCATGTTGGTGAAGCGCATATTGAAGAAGAATCAGCCGAGTGGTTCTTGTGGGAGAACAACTCCATTTGGCTCACTAACTTCAAACACCATCAGGCTTCCATGCAGCTCTCAAGGAAACTCCGTTTTCACACTCTAGGCTTAATGCCCTTTGAGTGCCTAGGACTGAAATGAAGCTTGGTGAGCATCCCACACAAACCAATGCTCCACATGCGGGTTTCACATGCCACCAACTCCACATTCACAGACAACTTCAGCGCCAAAGCCGTTTTCAGATAGCCCTCAATACAAAAGCCTCTAGGCGCAAATATTGGTGTGAGAGCTAATTCAATCAAGGAAACACTGCATGTTGGTGACGTGCATATTGAAGAAGAATCAGCCGAGTGGTTCTTTCGGGGCAACAACTCCATTTGGCTCGCTAACTTCACACACCATTAGGCTTGCAAGCAGCTCTGAAGGAAACTCCGTTTTCACACTCTAGGCTTAATGCCCTTTGAGTGCTTTATCTAGGAATGAACCTGGTAGAGCTTCCCACACAAACCAATGCTCCACATGCGGGTTTCACATGCCAACAACTCCACATTCACAGACCACTTCCTAGCCAAAGCCGTTTTCAGATAGCCCTCAATGCAAAGGCTCTAGGCGCAAATATTGGTGTGAGAGCTAATTCAATCAAGGAAACACTGCATGTTGGTGAAGCGCATATTGAAGAAGAATCAGCCGAGTGGTTCTTGTGGGAGAACAACTCCATTGGGCTCACTTACTTCACACACCATCAGGCTTCCAAGCAGCTCTCAAGGAAACTCAATTTTCACACTCTAGGCTAAATGCACTTTGAGTGCCTAGGACTGAAATGAAGCTTGGTGAGCTTTCCACACAAACCAATGCTGCACATGCGGGTTTCACATGCCACAAACTCCACATTCACTGACAAATTCCTAGCCAAAGCCGTTTTCAGATAGCCCTCAATACAAAAGCTCTAGGCGCAAATATTCGTGTGAGAGCTAATTCAATCAAGGAAACATTGCATGTTGGTGAAGCGCATATTGAAGAAGAATCAGCCGAGTAGTTCTTGTGGGAGAACAACTCCATTTGGCTCACTAAATTCACACACCATCAGGCTTCCAAGCAGCTCTCAAGGAAACTCAGTTTTCACACTCTAGGCTTAATGCCCTTTGAGTGCATTATCTAGGAATGAACCTGGTAGAGCATCCCACACAAACCAATGCTCCACATGTGGGTTTCACATGCCACCAACTCCACATTCACAGACAACTTCAGCGCCAAAGCCGTTTTCAGATAGCCCTCAATGCAAAGCCTCTAGGCGCAAATATTGGTGTGAGAGCTAATTCAATCATGGAAACACTGCATGTTGGTGAAGCGCATATTGAAGAAGAATCAGCCGAGTGGTTCTTTCGGGAGAGAACAACTCCATTTGGCTCACTAACTTCACACACCATCAGGCTTCCATGCAGCTCTCAAGGAAACTCCGTTTTCACACTCTAGGCTTAATGCCCTTTGAGTGCATTATCTAGAAATGAACCTGGTAGAGCATCCCACACAAACCAATGCTCCACATGCGGGTTTCACATGCCACCATTCCACATTCACAGACAACTTCAGCACCAAAGCCGTTTTCAGATAGCCCTCAATGCAAAGGCTCTAGGCGCAATTATTGGTGTGAGAGCTAATTCAGTCAAGGAAACACTGCATGTTGGTGAATCGCATATTGAAGAAGAATCAGCCGAGTGGTTCTTGTGGGAGAACAACTCCATTTGGCTCACTAACTTCACACACCATCAGGCTTCCAAGCAGCTCTCAAAGAAACTCCGTTTTCACACTCTAGGCTTAATGCCCTTTGAGTGCCTAGGACTGAAATGAAGCTTGGTGAGCATCCCACACAAACCAATGCTCCACATGCGGATTTCACATGCCACCAACTCCACATTCACAGATAACTTCAGCGCGAAAGCCGTTTTCAGATAGCCCTCAATGCAAAGCCTCTAGGCGCAAATATTGGTGTGAGAGCTAAATCAATCAAGGAAACACTGCATGTTGGTGAAGCGCATATTGAAGAAGAATCAGCCGAGTGGTTCTTGTGGGAGAACAACTCCATTTTGCTCACTAACTTCACACACCATCAGGCTTCCAAGCAGCTCTCAAGGAAACTCAGTTTTCACACTCTTAGGCTAAATGCACTTTGAGTGCCTAGGACTGAAATGAAGCTTGCTGAGCTTCCCACACAAACCAAGGCTGCACATGCGGTTTTCACATGCCACCAACTCCACATTCACAGACAACTTCAGCGCCAAAGCCGTTTTCAGATAGCGGTCAATACAAAGGCTCTAGGCGCAAATATTCGTGTGAGAGCTAATTCAATCAAGGAAAAACTGCATGTTGGTGAAGCGCATATTGAAGAAGAATCAGCCGAGTGGTTCTTGTGGGAGAACAACTCCATTGGGCTCACTAACTTCACACACCATCAGGCTTGCAAGCATCTCTGAAGGAAACTCAGTTTTCACACTCTAGGCTTAATGCCCTTTGAGTGCCTAGGACTGAAACGAAGCTTGGTGAGCATCCCACACAAACCAATGCTCCACATGCGGGTTTCACATGCCAAGAACTCCACATTCACAGACAACTTGCTAGATAAGGCCGTTTTCAGATAGCCCTCAATGCAAAGGCTCTAGGCGCAATTATTGGTGTGAGAGCTAATTCAGTCAAGGAAACACTGCATGTTGGTGAAGCGCATATTGAAGAAGAATCAGCCGAGTGGTTCTTGTGGGAGAACAACTCCATTTGGCTCACTAACTTCACACACCATCAGGCTTCCAAGCAGCTCTCAAGGAAACTCAGTTTTCACACTCTAGGATTAATGCCCTTTGAGTGCATTATCTAGGAATGAACCTGGTAGAGCATCCCACACAAACCAATGCTGCACATGCGGGTTTCACATGCCACCAACTCCACATTCACAGACAACTTCAGCGCCAAAGCCATTTTCAGATAGCCCTCAATGCAAAGGCTCTAGGCGCAAATATTGGTGTGAGAGCTAATTCAATCAAGGAAACACTGCATGTTGGTGAAGCGCATATTGAAGAAGAATCAGCCGAGTGGTTCTTGTGGGAGAACAACTCCATTTGGCTCACTAACTTCACACACCATCAGGCTTCCAAGCAGCTCTCAAGGAAACTCCGTTTTCACACTCTAGGCTTAATGCCTTTGAGTGCCTAGGACTGAAATGAAGCTTGGTGAGCTTCCCAGACAAACCAATGCTCCACATGCGGGTTTCACATGCCACCAACTCAACATTCACAGTCAATTTCAGCGTCAAAGCCTTTTTCAGATAGCCCTCAATGCAAAGGCTCTAGGCGCAAATATTGGTGTGAGAGGTAATTCAATCAAGGAAACACTGCATGTTGGTGAAGCGCATATTGAAGAAGAATCAGCCGAGTGGTTCTTGTGGGAAAACAACTCCATTTGGCTCACTAACTTCACACACCATCAGGCTTCCAAGCAGCTCTCAAGCAAACTCAGTTTTCACACTCTAGGCTTAATGCCCTTTGAGTGCCTAGGACTGAAATGAACCTTGGTGAGCTTCACACACAAACCAATGCTCCACATGCGGGTTTCACATGCCAACAACTCCACATTCACAGACCAATTCAGCGCCAAAGCCATTTTCAGATAGCCCTCAATACAAAGGCTCTAGGCGCAATTATTGGTGTGAGAGCTAATTCAGTCAAGGAAACACTGCATGTTGGTGAAGCGCATATTGAAGAAGAATCAGCCGAGTGGTTCTTGTGGGAGAACAACTCCATTTGGCTCACTAACTTCACACACCATCAGGCTTCCAAGCAGCTCTCAAGGAAACTCCGTTTTCACACTCTAGGCTTAATGCCCTTTGAGTGCATTATCTAAGAATGAACCTGGTAGAGCATCCCACACAAACCAATGCTCCACATGCGGGTTTCACATGCCACCAACTCCACATTCACAGACACAACTTCCTAGCCAAAGCCGTTTTCAGATAGCCCTCAATGCAAAGGCTCTATTCACAAATATTGGTGTGAGAGCTAATTCAATCAAGGAAACACTGCATGTTGGTGAAGCGCATATTGAAGAAGAATCAGTCGAGTGGTTCTTGTGGGAGAACAACTCCATTTGGCTCACTAACTTCACACACCATCAGGCTTCCAAGCAGCTCTCAAGGAAACTCAGTTTTCACACTCTAGGCTTAATGCCCTTTGAGTGCATTATCTAGGAATGAACCTGGTAGAGCATCCCACACAAACCAATGCTCAACATGCGGGTTTCACATGCCACCAACTCCACATTCACAGACAACTTCAGCGTCAAAGCCTTTTTCAGATAGCCCTCAATGCAAAGGCTCTAGGCGCAAATATTGGTGTGAGAGCTAATTCAATCAAGGAAACACTGCATGTTGGTGAAGCGCATATTGAAGAAGAATCAGCCGAGTGGTTCTTGTGGGAGAACAACTCCATTGGGCTCACTAACTTCACACACCATCACGCTCATGCAGCTCTCAAGGAAACTCCGTTTTCACACTCTAGGCTTAATGCCTTTGAGTGCCTAGGACTGAAATGAAGCTTGGTGAGCTTCCCAGACAAACCAATGCTCCACATGCGGGTTTCACATGCCACCAACTCCACATTCACAGACCAATTCAGCGCCAAAGCCGTTTTCAGATAGCCCTCAATGCAAAGGCTCTAGGCGCAAATATTGGTGTGAGAGCTAATACAATCAAGGAAACACTGCATGTTGGTGAAGCGCATATTGAAGAAGAATCAGCCTAGTGGTTCTTGTGGGAGAACAACTCCATTGGGCTCACTAACTTCACACACCATCAGGCTTGCAAGCAGCTCTCAAGCAAACTCATTTTTCACACTCTAGGCTTAATGCCCTTTGAGTGCATTATCTAGGAATGAACCTGGTAGAGCATCCCACACAAACCAATGCTCCACATGCGGGTTTCACATGCCACCAACTCCACATTCACAGACACAACTTCCTAGCCAAACCGTTTTCAGATAGCCCTCAATGCAAAGGCTCTAGGCGCAAATATTGGTGTGAGAGGTAATTCAATCAAGGAAACACTGCATGTTGGTGAAGCGCATATTGAAGAAGAATCAGCCGAGTGGTTCTTGTGGGAGAACAACTCCATTTGGCTCACTAACTTCACACACCATCAGGCTTCCAAGCAGCTCTCAAGGAAACTCAATTTTCACACTCTAGGCTTAATGCCTTTGAGTGCCTAGGACTGAAATGAAGCTTGGTGAGCTTCCCAGACAAACCAATGCTCCACATGCGGGTTTCAAATGCCACCAGCTCCACATTCACAGTCAATTTCAGCGCCAAAGCCTTTTTCAGATAGCCCTCAATACAAAGGCTCTAGGCGCAAATATTGGTGTGAGAGCTAATTCAATCAAGGAAACACTGCATGTTGGTGAAGCGCATATTGAAGAAGAATCAGCCGAGTGGTTCTGGTGGGAGAACAACTCCATTTGGCTCACTAACTTCACACACCATCAGGCTTCCAAGCAGCTCTCAAGGAAACTCAATTTTCACACTCTAGGCTTAATGCCCTTTGAGAGCATTATCTAGAAATGAACCTGGTAGAGCATCCCACACAAACCAATGCTCCACATGCGGGTTTCACATGCCACCAACTCCACATTCACAGACAACTTCCTAGCCAAAAACCGTTTTCAGAGAGCCCTCAATACAAAGGCTCTAGGCGCAAATATTGGTGTGAGAGCTAATTCAATCAAGGAAACACTGCTTGTTGGTGAAGCGCATATTGAAGAAGAATCAGCCGAGTGGTTCTTGTGGGAGAACAACTCCATTGGGCTCACTAACTTCACACACCATCAGCCTTCCAAGCAGCTCTCAAGGAAACTCAGTTTTCACACTCTAGGCTTAATGCCCTTTGAGTTACAAGCACTGAATAGAACCTTGGTGAGCTTCCCACACAAACCAATGCTCCACATGCGGGTTTCACATGCCACCAACTCCACATTCACAGACAACTTCAGGGCCAAAGCCATTTTCAGATAGCCCTCAATACAAAGGCTCTAGGCGCAAATATTGGTGTGAGAGCTAATTCAATCAAGGAAACACTGCATGTTGGTGAAGCGCATATTGAAGAAGAATCAGCCGAGTGGTTCTTGTGGGAGAACAACTCCATTTGGCTCACTCTAACTTCACACACACCATCAGGCTTCCAAGCAGCTCTCAAGGAAACTCACTTTTCACACTCTAGGCTTAATGCCCTTTGAGTGCATCACCTAGGAGTGAACCTGGTAAAGCATCCAACACAAACCAAGGCTCCACATGCTGGTTTCACATGCCACCAACTCCACATTCACAGACAACTTCAGCGCCAAAGCCGTTTTCAGATAGCCCTCAATACAAAGCTGTAGGCGCAAAATATTGTTGTGAGAGCTAATTCAATCAAGGAAACACTGCATGTTGGTGAAGCGCATATTGAAGAAGAATCAGCCGAGTGGTTCTGGTGGGAGAACAACTCCATTTGGCTCACTAACTTCACACACCATCAGGCTTCCAAGCAGTTCTCAGGAAACTCAGTTTTCACACTCTATGCTTAATGCCCTTTGAGTGCATTATCTCGGAATGAAACTGGTAGAGCATATCACGCAAACCAATGCTCCACATGCGGGTTTCACATGCCACCAACTCCACATTCACAGACAACTTCAGCACCAAAGTCGTTTTCAGATAGCCCTCATTGCAAAGGCTCTAGGCGCAAATATTGGTGTGAGAGCTAATTCAATCAAGGAAACACTGCATGTAGGTGAAGCTCGTATTGAAGCAGAATCAGCCGAGTGGTTCTTTCGTGGCAAAAACTCCATTTGGCTCACTAATTTCACACACCATCAGGCTTCCAAGCAGCTCTCAAGGAAACTCAGTTTTCACACTCTAGGCTTAATGCCCTTTGAGTGCATTATCTAGCAATGAACCTGGTAGAGCTTCCACACACAAACCAATGCTCCACATGCGGGTTTCACATGGCACCAACTCCACATTCACAGACAACTTCAGCGCCAAAGCCGTTTTCAGATAGCCCTCAATGCAAATGTCTAGGCGCAATTATTGGTGTGAGAGCTAATTCAGTCAAGGAAACACTGCATGTTGGTGAAGCGCATATTGAAGAAGAATCAGCCGAGTGGTTCTTGTGGGAGAACAACTCCATTTGGCTCACTAACTTCACACACCATCAGGCTTCCAAGCAGCTCTCAAAGAAACTCAGTTTTCACACTCTTAGGCTAAATGCCCTTTGAGTGACTATGGCCTGAAATGAAGCTTGGTGAGCTTTCCCCACACAAACCAAGGCTCCACATGCGGGTTTCACATGCCACCAAATCCACATTCACAGACAACTTCAGCGCCAAAGCCGTTTTCAGATAGCCCGCAATACAAAGGTTCTAGGTGCAAATATTGGTGTGAGCGCTAATTCAATCAAGGAAAAACTGCATGTTGGTGCAACGCATATTGAAGAAGAATCAGCCGAGTGGTTCTTGTGGGAGAACAACTACATTGGGCTCACTTACTTCACACACCATCATTCTTCCAAGCAGCTCTCAAGGAAACTCAATTTTCACACTCTAGGCTTAATGCCCTTTGAGTGCCTAGGACTGAAATGAAGCTTGGTGAGCATCCCACACAAACCAAGGCTCCACATGCGGGTTTCACATGCCACCAAATCCACATTCACAGACCACTTCAGCGCCAAAGCCGTTTTCAGATAGCCCTCAATACAGAGGCTCTAGGAGCAAATATTGGTGTGAGAGCTAATTCAATCAAGGAAAAACTGCATGTTGGTGAAGCGCATATTGAAGAAGAATCAGCCGAGTGGTTCTTGTGGGAGAACAACTCCATTTGGCTCACTAACTTCACACACCATCAGGCTTCCAAGCAGCTCTCAAGGAAACTCAGTTTTCACACTCTAGGATTAATGTCCTTTGAGTGCATTATCTAGGAATGAACCTGGTAGAGCATCCCACACAAACCAATGCTCCACATGCGGGTTTCACATGCCACCAACTCCACATTCACAGACAAAACTTTAGCGCCAAAGCCGTTTTCAGATAGCCCTCAATGCAAAGGCTCTAGGCACAAATATTGGTGTGAGAGCTAATTCAATCAAGGAAACACTGCATGTTGCTGAATGGCATATTGAAGAAGAATCAGTCTAGTGTTTCTTGTGGGAGAACAACTCCATTGGGCTCACTAACTTCACACACCATCAGGCTTCCAAGCAGCTCTCAAGGAAACTCAGTTTTTACACTCTAGGCTTAATGTAATTTGAGTGCATTATCTAGGAATGAACCTGGTAGAGCATCCCACACAAACCAATGCTCCACATGCGGGTTTCACATGCCACCAACTCCACATTCACAGACAACTCCAGCGCCAAATCCATTTTCAGATAGCCCTCAATGCAAAGGCTCTAGGCGCAAATATTGGTGTGAGAGCTAATTCAATCAAGGAAACACTGCATGTTGGTGAAGCGCATATTGAAGAAGAATCAGCCGAGTGGTTCTTGTGGGAGAACAACTCCATTTGGCTCACTAACTTCACACACCATCAGGCTTCCATGCAGCTCTTAAGCAAACTCAGTTTTCACACTCTAGGCTTAATGCCCTTTGAGTGCCTAGGACTGAAATGAAGCTTGGTGAGCTTCCCACACAAACGAATGCTCCACATGCGGGTTTCAGATGCCACCAACTCCACATTCACAGACCAATTCAGCGCCAAAGCCATTTTCAGATAGCCCTCAATACAAAGGCTCTAGGCGCAAATATTGGTGTGAGAGCTAATTCAATCAAGGAAACACTGCATGTTGGTGAAGCGCATATTGAAGAAGAATCAGCCGAGTGGTACTTGTGGGAGAACAACTCCATTTGGCTCACTAACTTCACACACCATCAGGCTTCCAAGCAGCTCTCAAGAGAACTCAATTTTCACACTCTAGGCTAAATGCACTTTGAGTGCCTAGGACTGAAATGAAGCTTGGTGAGCTTTCCACACAAACCAATGCTGCACATGCGGTTTTCACATGCCACCAACTCCACATTCACAGACAACTTCAGCGCCAAAGCCGTTTTCAGATAGCCCTCAATACAAAAGCTCTAGGCGCAAATATTGGTGTGAGAGCTAATTCAATCAAGGAAACACTGCATGTTGGTGAAGTGCATATTGAAGAAGAATCAGCCGAGTGGTTCTTTCGGGGCAACAACTCCATTTGGCTCACTAACTTCACACACCATTAGGCTTGCAAGCAGCTCTGAAGGAAACTCAGTTTTCACACTCTAGGCTTAATGCCCTTTGAGTGCTTTATCTAGGAATGAACCTGGTAGAGCTTCCCACACAAACCAATGCTCCACATGCGGGTTTCACATGCCAACAACTCCACATTCACAGACCACTTCCTAGCCAAATCCGTTTTCAGATAGCCCTCAATGCAAAGGCTCTAGGCGCAAATATTGGTGTGAGAGCTAATTCAATCAAGGAAACACTGCATGTTGGTGAAGCGCATATTGAAGAAGAATCAGCCGAGTGGTTCTTGTGGGAGAACAACTCCATTGGGCTCACTTACTTCACACACCATCAGGCTTCCAAGCAGCTCTCAAGGAAACTCAGTTTTCACACTCTTAGGCTAAATGCACTTTGAGTGCCTAGGACTGAAATGAAGCTTGGTGAGCTTCCCACACAAACCAATGCTGCACATGCGGTTTTCACATGCCACCAACTCCACATTCACAGACAACTTCAGCGCCAAAGCCTTTTTCAGATAGCCCTCAATGCAAAGGCTCTAGGCGCAAATATTGGTGTGAGAGCTAATTCAATCAAGGAAAAACTGCATGTTGGTGAAGCGCATATTGAAGAAGAATCAGCCGAGTGGTTCTTGTGGGAGAACAACTCCATTGGGCTCACTAACTTCACACACCATCAGGCTTGCAAGCAGCTCTGAAGGATACTCAGTTTTCACACTCTAGGCTTAATGCCCTTTGAGTGCCTAGGACTGAAATGAAGCTTGGTGAGCATCCCACACAAACCAATGCTCCACATGCGGTTTTCACATGCCACCAACTCCACATTCACAGACAAATTCTTAGCCAAAGCCGTTTTCAGATAGCCCTCAATGCAAAGGGTCTAGGCGCAAATATTCGTGTGAGAGCTAATTCAACCAAGGAAACATTGCATGTTGGTGAAGCGCATATTGAAGAAGAATCAGCCGAGTGGTTCTTGTGGGAGAACAACTCCATTTGGCTCACTAAATTCACACACCATCAGGCTTCCAAGCAGCTCTCAAGGAAACTCAGTTTTCACACTCTAGGCTAAATGCCCTTTGAGTGCATTATCTAGGAATGAACCTGGTAGAGCATCCCACACAAACCAATGCTCCACATGCGGGTTTCACATGCCACCAACTCCACATTCACAGACAACTCCAGCGCCAAAGCCATTTTCAGATAGCCCTCAATGCAAAGGCTCTAGGCGCAAATATTGGTGTGAGAGCTAATTCAATCAAGGAAACACTGCATGTTGGTGAAGCGCATATTGAAGAAGAAGCAGCCGAGTGGTTCTTGTGGGAGAACAACTCCATTGGGCTCACTAACTTCACACACCATCAGGCTTCCATGCAGCTCTTAAGCAAACTCAGTTTTCACACTCTAGGCTTAATGCCCTTTGAGTGCCTAGGACTGAAATGAAGCTTGGTGAGCTTCCCACACAAACGAATGCTCCACATGCGGGTTTCAGATGCCACCAACTCCACATGCACAGACCAATTCAGCGACAAAGCCATTTTCAGATAGCCCTCAATACAAAGGCTCTAGGCGCAAATATTGGTGTGAGAGCTAATTCAATCAAGGAAACACTGCATGTTGGTGAAGCGCATATTGAAGAAGAATCAGCCGAGTGGTACTTGTGGGAGAACAACTCCATTTGGCTCACTAACTTCACACACCATCAGGCTTCCAAGCAGCTCTCAAGAGAACTCAATTTTCACACTCTAGGCTAAATGCGCTTTGAGTGCCTAGGACTGAAATGAAGCTTGGTGAGCTTTCCACACAAACCAATGCTGCACATGCGGTTTTCACATGCCACAAACTCCACATTCACAGACCACTTCAGCGCCAAAGCCGTTTTCAGATAGCCCTCAATACAAAGGCTCTAGGCGCAAATATTGGTGTGAGAGCTAATTCAATCAAGGAAAAACTGCATGTTGGTGAAGCGCATATTGAAGAAGAATCAGCCGAGTGGTTCTTGTGGGAGAACAACTCCATTGGGCTCACTAACTTCACACACCATCAGGCTTCCAAGCAGCTCTCAAGCAAACTCAGTTTTCACACTCTAGGCTTAATGCCCTTTGAGTGCCTAGGACTGAAATGAAGCTTGGTGAGCATCCCACACAAACCAATGCTCCACATGCGGTTTTCACATGCCACCAACTCCACATTCACTGACAAATTCCTAGCCAAAGCCGTTTTCAGATAGCCCTCAATGCAAAGGGTCTAGGCGCAAATATTCGTGTGAGAGCTAATTCAATCAAGGAAACATTGCATGTTGGTGAAGCGCATATTGAAGAAGAATCAGCCGAGTAGTTCTTGTGGGAGAACAACTCCATTTGGCTCACTAAATTCACACACCATCAGGCTTCCAAGCAGCTCTCAAGGAAACTCAGTTTTCACACTCTAGGCTTAATGCCCTTTGAGTGCATTATCTCGGAATGAACCTGGTAGAGCATCCCACACAAACCAATGCTCCACATGTGTGTTTAACATGCCACCAACTCCACATTCACAGACAACTTCAGCGCCAAAGCCGTTTTCAGATAGCCCTCAATGCAAAGCCTCTAGGCGCAAATATTGGTGTGAGAGCTAATTCAATCAATGAAACACTGAATGTTGGTGAAGCGCATATTGAAGAAGAATCAGCCGAGTGGTTCTTTCGGGGGAGAACAACTCCATTTGGCTCACTAACTTCACACACCATCAGGCTTCCATGCAGCTCTCAAGGAAACTCCGTTTTCACACTCTAGGCTTAATGCCCTTTGAGTGCATTATCTAGAAATGAACCTGGTAGAGCATCCCACACAAACCAATGCTCCACATGCGTGTTTCACATGCCACCAACTCCACATTCACAGACAACTTCAGCGCCAAAGCCGTTTTCAGATAGCCCTCAATGCAAAGGCTCTAGGAACAATTATTGGTGTGAGAGCTAATTCAGTCAAGGAAACACTGCATGTTGGTGAAGCGCATATTGAAGAAGAATCAGCCGAGTGGTTCTTGTGGGAGAACAACTCCATTTGGCTCACTAACTTCACACACCATCAGGCTTCCAAGCAGCTCTCAAAGAAACTCCGTTTTCACACTCTAGGCTTAATGCCCTTTGAGTGCCTAGGACTGAAATGAAGCTTGGTGAGCATCCCACACAAACGAATGCTCCACATGCGGATTTCACATGCCACCAACTCCACATTCACAGACAACTTCAGCGCCAAAGCCGTTTTCAGATAGCCCTCAATGCAAAGCCTCTAGGCGCAAATATTGGTGTGAGAGCTAAATCAATCAAGGAAACACTGCATGTTGGTGAAGCGCATATTGAAGAAGAATCAGCCGAGTGGTTCTTGTGGGAGAACAACTCCATTTGGCTCACTAACTTCACACACCATCAGGCTTCCAAGCAGCTCTCAAGGAAACTCAGTTTTCACACTCTTAGGCTAAATGCACTTTGAGTGCCTAGGACTGAAATGAAGCTTGCTGAGCTTCCCACACAAACCAATGCTGCACATGCGGTTTTCAAATGCCACCAACTCCACATTCACAGACCACTTCAGCGCCAAAGCCGTTTTCAGATAGCGGTCAATACAAAGGCTCTAGGCGCAAATATTTGTGTGAGAGATAATTCAATCAAGGAAACACTGCATGTTGGTGAAGCGCATATTGAAGAAGAATCAGCCGAGTGGTTCTTGTGGGAGAACAACTCCATTTGGCTCACTAACTTCACACACCATCAGGCTTCCAAGCAGCTCTCAAGGAAACTCAGTTTTCACACTCTAGGCTTAATGCCCTTTGAGTGCCTAGGACTGAAACGAAGCTTGGTGAGCATCCCACACAAACCAATGCTCCACATGCGGGTTTCACATGCCAAGAACTCCACATTCTCAGACAACTTGCTAGCCAAAGCCGTTTTCAGATAGCCCTCAATGCAAAGGCTCTAGGCGCAAATATTGGTGTGAGAGCTAATTCAGTCAAGGAAACACTGCATGTTGGTGAAGCGCATATTGAAGAAGAATCAGCCGAGTGGTTCTTGTGGGAGAACAACTCCATTTGGCTCACTAACTTCACACACCATCAGGCTTCCATGCAGCTCTCAAGGAAACTCAGTTTTCACACTCTAGGCTTAATGCACTTTGAGTGCCTAGGACTGAAACGAAGCTTGGTGAGCATCCCACACAAACCAATGCTCCACATGAGGGTTTCACATGCCAACAACTCCACATTCACAGACAACTTGCTAGCCAAAGCCGTTTTCAGATAGCCCTCAATACAAAGGCTCTAGCCCAAATATTGTTGTGAGAGCTAATTCAATCAATGAAAAATTGCATGTTGGTGAAGCGCATATTGAGGAAGAATCAGCCGAGTGGTTCTTGTGGGAGAACAACTCCATTTGGCTCACTAACTTCACACACCATCAGGCTTCCCAGCAGCTCTCAAGGAAACTCAGTTTTCACACTCTAGGATTAATGCCCTTTGACGGCATTATCTAGGAATAAACCTGGTGGAGCATCCCACACAAACCAATGCTCCACATGCGGGTTTCACATGCCACCAACTCCACATTCACAGACACAACTTCCTAGCCAAAGCCGTTTTCAGATAGCCCTCAATGCAAAGGGTCTAGGCGCAAATATTCGTGTGAGAGCTAATTCAATCAAGGAAACACTGCATGTTGGTGAAGTGCATATTGAAGAAGAATCAGCCGAGAGGTTCTTGTGGGAGAACAACTCCATTGGGCTCACTAACTTCACACACCATCAGGCTTCCAAGCAGCTCTCAAGGAAACTCAGTTTTCACACTCTAGGATTAATTCCCTTTGAGTGCATTATCTAGTAATGAACCTGGTAGAGCATCCCACACAAACCAATGCTCCACATGCGGGTTTCACATGCCACCAACTCCACATTCACAGACAACTTCAGCGCCAAAGCCATTTTCAGATAGCCCTCAATGCAAAGGCTCTAGGCGCAAATATTGGTGTGAGAGCTAATTCAATCAAGGAAACACTGCATGTTGGTGAAGCGCATATTGAAGAAGAATCAGCCGAGTGGTTCTTGTGGGAGAACAACTCCATTTGGCTCACTAACTTCACACACCATCAGGCTTCCAAGCAGCTCTCAAGGAAACTCAGTTTTCACACTCTAGGCTTAATGCCCTTTGAGTGCCTAGGACTGAAATGAAGCTTGGTGAGCTTCCCACACAAACCAATGCTCCAGATGCGGGTTTCACATGCCACCAACTCCACATTCACAGACACAACTTTAGCGCCAAAGCCGTTTTCAGATAGCCCTCAATGCAAAGGCTCTAGGCGCAAATATTGGTGTGAGAGCTAATTCAATCAAGGAAACACTGCATGTTGGTGAAGCGCATATTGAAGAAGAATCAGCCGAGTGGTTCTTGTGGGAGAACAACTCCATTGGGCTCACTAACTTCACACACCATCAGGCTTCCAAGCAGCTCTCAAGCAAACTCAGTTTTCACACTCTAGGCTTAATGCCCTTTGAGTGCCTAGGACTGAAATCTAGCTTGGTGAGCATCCCACACAAACCAATGCTCCACATGCGGGTTTCACATGCCACCAAATCCACATTCACAGACAACTTCAGCGCCAAAGCCGTTTTCAGATAGCCCTCAATGCAAAGGCTCTAGGCGCAAATATTTGTGTGAGAGCTAATTCAATCAAGGAAAAACTGCATGTTGGTGAAGTGCATATTGAAGAAGAATCAGCCGAGTGGTTCTTGTGGGAGAACAACTCCATTGGGCTCATTAAATTCACACACCATCAGGCTTCCATGCAGCTCTCAAGGAAACTCCGTTTTCACACTCTAGGCTTAATGCCCTTTGAGTGCATTATCTAGGAATGAACCTGGTAGAGCATCCCACACAAACCAAGGCTCCACATGCGGGTTTCACATGCCACCAACTCCACATTCACAGACAACTTCAGCGCCAAAGCCGTTTTCAGATAGCCCTCAATGCAAAGGGTCTAGGCGGAAATATTGGTGTGAGAGCTAATTCAATCATGGAAACACTGCATGTTGGTGAAGCGCATATTGAAGAAGAATCAGCCGAGTGGTTCTTGTGGGAGAACAACTCCATTTGGCTCACTAACTTCACACAATATCAGGCTTCCAAGCAGCTCTCAAGGAAACTCAGTTTTCACACTCTTAGGCTAAATGCCCTTTGAGTGCCTAGGACTGAAATGAAGCTTGGTGAGCTTCACACACAAACCAATGCTCCACATGCGTGTTTCACATGCCACCAACTCCACATTCACAGACAACTTCAGCGCCAAAGCCGTTTTCAGATAGCCCTCAATACAAAGGCTCTAGGCGCAAATATTGGTGTGAGAGCTAATTCAATCAAGGAAACACTGCATGTTGGTGAAGCGCATATTGAAGAAGAATCAGCCGAGTGGTTCTTGTGGGAGAACAACTCCATTTGGCTCACTAACTTCACCCAACATCAGGCTTCCAAGCAGCTCTCAAGGAAACTCAATTTTCACACTCTAGGCTTAATGCCCTTTGAGTGCCTAGGACTGAAATGAAGCTTGGTGAACTTTCCACACAAACCAATGCTCCACATGCGGGTTTCACATGCCACCAACTCCACATTCACAGACCACTTCAGCGCCAAAGCCGTTTTCAGATAGCCCTCAATACAAAGGCTCTAGGCGCAAATATTGGTGTGAGAGCTAATTCAATCAAGGAAACACTGCATGTTGGTGAAGCGCATATTGAAGAAGAATCAGCCGAGTGGTTCTTGTGGGAGAACAACTCCATTTGGCTCACTAACTTCACACAACATCAGGCTTCCAAGCAGCTCTCAAGGAAACTCAGTTTTCACACTCTATGCTAAGTGCCCTATGAGTGCCTAGGACTGAATTGAAGCTTGGTGAGCTTCCCACACAAACCAATGCTCCACATGCGGGTTTCACATGCCACCAACTCCACATTCACAGACAACTTCAGCGCCAAAGCTGTTTTCAGATAGCCCTCAATGCAAAGGCTCTAGGCGCAAATATTGGTGTGAGAGCTAATTCAATCAAGGAAACACTGCATGTTGGTGAAGCGCATATTGAAGAAGAATCAGCCGAGTGGTTCTTGTGGGAGAACAACTCCATTGGGCTCACTAACTTCACACACCATCAGGCTTCCAAGCAGCTCTCATGGAAAAACCGTTTTCACACTCTAGGCTTAATGCCCTTTGAGTGCATTATCTAGGAATGAACCTGGTAGAGCATCCCACACAAACCAATGATCCACATGCGGGTTTCACATGCCACCAACTCCACATTCACAGACAACTTCCTAGCCAAAGCCGTTTTCAGATAGCCCTTAATGCAAAAGCTCTATTCACAAATATTGGTGTGAGAGCAAATTCAATCAAGGAAACACTGCATGTTGGTGAAGCGCATATTGAAGAAGAATCGGCCAGGTGGTTCTTGTGGGAGAACAACTCCATTTTGCTCACTAACTTCACACACCATCAGGCTTCCAAGCAGCTCTCAAGGAAACTTAGTTTTCACACTCTAGGCTTAATGCCCTTTGAGTGCATTATGTAGGAATGCACCTGGTAGAGCATCCCACACAAACCAATGCTCCACATGCGGGTTTCACATGACAACAACTCCACATTCACAGACAATTTCAGCGCCAAAGCCATTTTCAGATAGCCCTCAATGCAAAGGCTCTAGGCGCAAATATTGGTGTGAGAGCTAATTCAATCATGGAAACAAGGCATGTTGGTGAAGCGCATATTGAAGAAGAATCAGCCGAGTGGTTCTTGTGGGAGAACAACTATATTGGGCTCACTAACTTCACACACCATCAGGCTTCCATGCAGCTCTCAAGGAAACTCAGTTTTCACACTCTAGGCTTAATGCCCTTTGAGTGCATTTTCTAGAAATGAACCTGGTAGAGCATCTCACAGAAACCAATGCTCCACATGCGGGTTTCACATGACAACAACTCCACATTCACAGACAACTGCAGCCCCAAAGCCGTTTTCAGATAGCCCTCAATGCAAAGGCTCTGGGCGCAGTTATTGGTGTGAGAGCTAATTCAGTCAAGGAAACACTGCATGTTGGTGAAGCGCATATTGAAGAAGAATCAGCCGAGTGGTTCTTTCGGGGCAACAACTCCATTTGGCTCACTAACCTCACACACCATTAGGCTTCCATGCAACTCTCAAGGAAACTCCGTTTTCACACTCCAGGCTTAATGCCCTTTGAGTGCCTAGGCCTGAAATGAAGCTTGGTGAGCTTTCCACCCAAACCAATGCTCCACATGCGGGTTTCACATGCCACCAACTCCACATTCACAGACAACTTCAGCGCCAAAGCCGTTTTCAGATAGCCCTCAATGCAAAAGCTCTAGGCGCAAATATTGGTGTGAGAGCTATTTCAATCAAGGAAACACTGCATGTTGCTGAACGGCTTATTGAAGAAGAATCAGCCGAGTGGTTCTTGTGGGAGAACAACTCCATTTGGCTCACTAACTTCACACACCATCAGGCTTCCAAGCAGCTCTCAAGGAAACTCAGTTTTCACACTCTAGGCTTAATGCCCTTTGAGTGCATTATCTAGGAATGAACCTGGTAGAGCATCCCACACAAACCAATGCTCCACATGCGGGTTTCACATGCCACCAACTCCACATTCACAGACAACTTCAGCGCCAAAGCCGTTTTCAGATAGCCCTCAATACAAAGGCTCTAGGCGCAAATATTGGTGTGAGAGCTAATTCAATCAAGGAAACACTGCATGTTGGTGAAGCGCATATTGAAGAAGAATCAGCCGAGTGGTTCTTGTGGGAGAACAACTAAATTTGGCTCACTAACTTCACACACCATCAGGCTTCCCTGCAGCTCTCAAGGAAACTCAGTTTTCATACTCTAGGCTTAATGCCCTTTGAGTGCATTATGTAGGAATGCACCTGGTAGAGCATCCCACACAAACCAATGCTCCACATGCGGGTTTCACATGCCACCAACTCCACATTCACAGACAACTTCAGCGCCAAAGCCGTTTTCAGATAGCCCTCAATGCAAAAGCTCTAGGCGCAAATATTGGTGTGAGAGCTAATTCAATCAAGGAAACACTGCATGTTGCTGAAGGGCATATTGAAGAAGAATCAGTCGAGTGTTTCTTGTGGGAGAACAACTCCATTTGGCTCACTAACTTCACACACCATCAGGCTTCCAAGCAGCTCTCAAGGAAATTCAGTTTTCACACTCATAAGCTAAATGCCCTTTGAGTGCCTACGACTGAAATGAAGCTTGGTGAGCTTCCCACACAAACCAATGCTCCACATGCGGGTTTCACATGCCAATAACTCCACATTCACGGAACACTTCAGCGCCAAAGCCGTTTTCAGATAGCCCTCAATACAAAGGCTCTAGGCGCAAATATTGGTGTGAGAGCTAATTCAATCAAGGAAACACTGCATGTTGGTGAAGCGCATATTGAAGAAGAATCAGCCGAGTGGTTCTTGTGGGAGAACAACTCCATTGGGCTCACTAACTTCACACACCATCAGGCTTCCAAGCAGCTCTCAAGGAAACTCAGTTTTCACACTCTAGGCTTAATGCCCTTTGAGTGCATTATCTAGGAATGAACCTGGTAGAGCATCCAACACAAACCAATGCTCCACATGCGGGTTTCACATGCCACCAACTCTACATTCACAGACACAACTTCCTAGCCAAAGCCGTTTTCAGATAGCCCTCAATGCAAAGGCTCTGTTCACAAATATTGGTGTGAGAGCTAATTCAATCAAGGAAACACTGCATGTTGGTGAAGCGCATATTGAAGAAGAATCAGCCGAGTGGTTCTTGTGGGAGAACAACTCCATTTGGCTCACTAACTTCACACACCATCAGGCTTCCAAGCAGCTCTCAAGGAAACTCAGTTTTCACACTCTAGGCTTAATGCCCTTTGAGTGCATTATCTAGGAATGAACCTGGTAGAGCATCCCACACAAACCAATGCTCCACATGCGGGTTTCACATGCCACCAACTCCACATTCACAGACAACTTCAGCGTCAAAGCCTTTTTCAGATAGCCCTCAATGCAAAGGCTCTAGGCGCAAATATTGGTGTGAGAGCTAATTCAATCAAGGAAACACTGCATGTTGGTGAAGCGCATATTGAAGAAGAATCAGCCGAGTGGTTCTTGTGGGAGAACAACTCCATTTGGCTCACTAACTTCACACACCATCAGGCTTCCAAGCAGCTCTCAAGGAAACTCAATTTTCACACTCTAGGCTTAATGCCTTTGAGTGCCTAGGACTGAAATGAAGCTTGGTGAGCTTCCCAGACAAACCAATGCTCCACATGCGGGTTTCAAATGCCACCAGCTCCACATTCACAGTCAATTTCAGCGTCAAAGCCTTTTTCAGATAGCCCTCAATACAAAGGCTCTAGGCGCAAATATTGGTGTGAGAGCTAATTCAATCAAGGAAACACTGCATGTTGGTGAAGCGAATATTGAAGAAGAATCAGCCGAGTGGTTCTTGTGGGAGAACAACTCCATTTGGCTCACTAACTTCACACACCATCAGGCTTCCAAGCAGCTCTCAAGGAAACTCAATTTTCACACTCTAGGCTTAATGCCCTTTGAGAGCATTATCTAGAAATGAACCTGGTAGAGCATCCCACACAAACCAATACTCCACATGCGGGTTTCACATGCCACCAACTCCACATTCACAGACAACTTCCTAGCCAAAGCCGTTTTCAGAGAGCCCTCAATACAAAGGCTCTAGGTGCAAATATTGGTGTGAGAGCTAATTCAATCAAGGAAACACTGCATGTTGGTGAAGCGCATATTGAAGAAGAATCAGCCGAGTGGTTCTTGTGGGAGAACAACTCCATTGGGCTCACTAACTTCACACACCATCAGGCTTCCATGCAGCTCTCAAGGAAACTCAGTTTCCACACTCTAGGCTTAATGCCCTTTGAGTGCCTAGGACTCAAATGAACATTGGTGAGCTTTCCACACAAACCAATGCTCCACATGCGGGTTTCACATGCCACCAACTCCACATTCACAGACCAATTCAGCGCCAAAGCCATTTTCAGATAGCCCTCAATACAAAGGCTCTAGGCGCAAATATTGGTGGTAGAGCTAATTCAATCAAGGAAACACTGCATGTTGGTGAAGCGCATATTGAAGAAGAATCAGCCGAGTGGTTCTTGTGGGAGAACAACTCCATTGGGCTCACTAACTTCACACACCATCAGGCTTGCAAGCAGCTCTGAAGGAAACTCAGTTTTCACACTCTAGGCTTAATGCGCTTTGAGTTCCTAGGACTGAAATCTAGCTTGGTGAGCATCCCACACAAACCAATGCTTCACATGCGGGTTTCACATGCCACCAAATCCACATTCACAGACAACTTCAGCGCCAAAGCCGTTTTCAGATAGCCCTCAATGCAAAGGCTCTAGACGCAAATATTTGTGTGAGAGCTAATTCAATCAAGGAAAAACTGCATGTTGGTGAAGTGCATATTGAAGAAGAATCAGCCGAGTGGTTCTTGTGGGAGAACAACTCCATTGGGCTCATTAAATTCACACACCATCAGGCTTCCAAGCAGCTCTCAAGGAAACTCAGTTTTCACACTCTAGGCTTAATGCCCTTTGAGTGCATTATCTAGGAATGAACCTGGTAGAGCATCCCACACAAACCAATGCTCCACATGCGGGTTTCACATGCCACCAACTCCACATTCACAGACAACTTCAGCGTCAAAACCGTTTTCAGATAGCCCTCAATGCAAAGGCTCTAGGCGCAAATATTGGTGTGAGAGCTAATTCAATCATGGAAACACTGCATGTTGGTGAAGCGCATATTGAAGAAGAATCAGCCGAGTGGTTCTTCGGGGCAACAACTCCATTTGGCTCACTAAATTCACACACCATCAGGCTTCCATGCAGCTCTCAAGGAAACTCAGTTTTCACACTCTAGGCTTAATGCCCTTTGAGTGCATTATCTAGGAATGAACCTGGTAGAGCATCCCACACAAACCAATGCTCCACATGCGGGTTTCACATGCCACCAACTCCACATTCACAGACAACTTCAGCGTCAAAGCCAAAGCCGCTTTCAGATAGCCCTCAATGCAAAGGCTCTAGGCGCCATTATTGGTGTGAGAGCTAATTCAGACAAGGAAACACTGCATGTTGGTGAAGCGCATATTGAAGAAGAATCAGCTGAGTGGTTCTTGTGGGAGAACAACTCCATTTGGCTCAGTAACTTCACACAATATCAGGCTTCCAAGCAGCTCTCAAGGAAACTCAGTTTTCACACTCTTAGGCTAAATGCCCTTTGAGTGCCTAGGACTGAAATGAAGCTTGGTGAGCTTCCCACACAAACCAATGCTCCACATGCGGGTTTCACATGCCACCAACTCCACATTCACAGACAACTTCCTAGCCAAAGCTGTTTTCAGATAGCCCTCAATACAAAGGCTCTAGGCGCAAATATTGGTGTGAGAGCTAATTCAATCAAGGAAACACTGCATGTTGGTGAAGCGCATATTGAAGAAGAATCAGCCGAGTGGTTCTTTCGGGGCAACAACTCCATTTGGCTCACTAACTTCACACACCATCAGGCTTCCAAGCAGCTCTCAAGGAAACTCAATTTTCACACTCTAGGCTTAATGCCCTTTGAGAGCATTATCTAGAAATTAACCTGGTAGAGCATCCCACACAAACCAATGCTCCACATGCGGGTTTCACATGCCACCAACTCCACATTCACAGACAACTTCCTAGCCAAAGCCGTTTTCAGAGAGCCCTCAATACAAAGGCTCTAGGCGCAAATATTGGTGTGAGAGCTAATTCAATCAAGGAAAAACTGCATGTTGGTGAAGCGCATATTGAAGAAGAATCAGCCGAGTGGTTCTTGTGGGAGAACAACTCCATTTGGCTCACTAACTTCACACACCATCAGGCTTCCAAGCAGCTCTCAAGGAAACTCAGTTTTCACACTCTAGGCTTAATGCCCTTTGAGTGCCTAGGACTGAAATCTAGCTTGGTGAGCATCCCACACAAACCAATGCTCCACATGCGGGTTTCACATGCCACCAACTCCACATTCACAGACAACTTGCTAGCCAAAGCCGCTTTCAGATAGCCCTCAATGCAAAGGCTCTAGGCGCCATTATTGGTGTGAGAGCTAATTCAGACAAGGAAACACTGCATGTTGGTGAAGGGCATATTGAAGAAGAATCAGCCGAGTGGTTCTTGTGGGAGAACAACTCCACTGGGCTCACTAACTTCACACACCATCAGGCTTCCAAGCAGCTCTCAAGGAAACTCAATTTTCACACTCTAGGCTTAATGCCCTTTGAGTGCCTAGGACTGAAATGAAGCTTGGTGAGCATCCCACACAAACCAATGCTCCACATGCGGGTTTCACATGCCACCAACTCCACATTCACAGACAACTTCAGCGCCAAAGCTGTTTTCAGATAGCCCTCAATATAAAGGCTCTAGGCGCAAATATTGGTGTGAGAGCTAATTCAATCAAGGAAACACTGCATGTTGGTGAAGCGTATATTGAAGAAGAATCAGCCGAGTGGTTCTTGTGGGAGAACAACTCCATTTGGCTCACTAACTTCACACACCATCAGGCTTCCAAGCAGCTCTCAAGGAAACTCCGTTTTCACACTCTAGGCTTAATGCCCTTTGACTGCATTATCTAGGAATGAACCTGGTAGAGCTTCCCACACAAACCAATGCTCCACATGCGGGTTTCACATGACAACAACTCCACATTCACAGACAACTTGCTAGCCAAAGCCGCTTTCAGATAGCCCTCAATGCAAAGGCTCTAGGCGCCATTATTGGTGTGAGAGCTAATTCAGACAAGGAAACACTGCATGTTGGTGAAGGGCATATTGAAGAAGAATCAGCCGAGTGGTTCTTGTGGGAGAACAACTCCACTGGGCTCACTAACTTCACACACCATCAGGCTTCCAAGCAGCTCTCAAGGAAACTCAATTTTCACACTCTAGGCTTAATGCCCTTTGAGTGCCTAGGACTGAAATGAAGCTTGGTGAGCATCCCACACAAACCAATGCTCCACATGCGGGTTTCACATGCCACCAACTCCACATTCACAGACAACTTCAGCGCCAAAGCTGTTTTCAGATAGCCCTCAATATAAAGGCTCTAGGCGCAAATATTGGTGTGAGAGCTAATTAAATCAAGGAAACACTGCATGTTGGTGAAGCGTATATTGAAGAAGAATCAGCCGAGTGGTTCTTGTGGGAGAACAACTCCATTTGGCTCACTAACTTCACACACCATCAGGCTTCCAAGCAGCTCTCAAGGAAACTCCGTTTTCACACTCTAGGCTTAATGCCCTTTGACTGCATTATCTAGGAATGAACCTGGTAGAGCTTCCCACACAAACCAATGCTCCACATGCGGGTTTCACATGACAACAACTCCACATTCACAGACAACTTCAGCGCCAAAGCCGTTTTCAGATAGCCCTCAATGCAAAAGTTCTAGGCGCAAATATTGGTGTGAGAGCTAATTCAATCAAGGAAACACTGCATGTTGTTAAAGGGCATATTGAAGAAGAATCAGTCGAGTGTTTCTTGTGGGAGAACAACTCCATTTGGCTCACTAACTTCACACACCATCAGGCTTCCAAGCAGCTCTCAAGGAAACTCAATTTTCACACTCTAGGCTTAATGCCTTTGAGTGCCTAGGACTGAAATGAAGCTTGGTGAGCTTCCCAGACAAACCAATGCTCCACATGCGGGTTTCAAATGCCACCAGCTCCACATTCACAGTCAATTTCAGCGTCAAAGCCTTTTTCAGATAGCCCTCAATACAAAGGCTCTAGGCGCAAATATTGGTGTGAGAGCTAATTCAATCAAGGAAACACTGCATGTTGGTGAAGCGAATATTGAAGAAGAATCAGCCGAGTGGTTCTTGTGGGAGAACAACTCCATTTGGCTCACTAACTTCACACACCATCAGGCTTCCAAGCAGCTCTCAAGGAAACTCAATTTTCACACTCTAGGCTTAATGCCCTTTGAGAGCATTATCTAGAAATGAACCTGGTAGAGCATCCCACAAAAACCAATGCTCCACATGCGGGTTTCACATGCCACCAACTCCACATTCACAGACAACTTCCTAGCCAAAGCCGTTTTCAGAGAGCCCTCAATACAAAGGCTCTAGGTGCAAATATTGGTGTGAGAGCTAATTCAATCAAGGAAACACTGCATGTTGGTGAAGCGCATTTTGAAGAAGAATCAGCCGAGTGGTTCTTGTGGGAGAACAACTCCATTGGGCTCACTAACTTCACACACAATTAGGCTTCCAAGCAGCTCTCAAGGAAACTCAGTTTTCACACTCTAGGCTTAATGCCCTTTGAGTGCCTAGGACTCAAATGAACATTGGTGAGCTTTCCACACAAACCAATGCTCCACATGCGGGTTTCACATGCCACCAACTCCACATTCACAGACCAATTCAGCGCCAAAGCCATTTTCAGATAGCCCTCAATACAAAGGCTCTAGGCGCAAATATTGGTGGTAGAGCTAATTCAATCAAGGAAACACTGCATGTTGGTGAAGCGCATATTGAAGAAGAATCAGCGGAGTGGTTCTTGTGGGAGAACAACTCCATTGGGCTCACTAACTTCACACACCATCAGGCTTGCAAGCAGCTCTGAAGGAAACTCAGTTTTCACACTCTAGGCTTAATGCGCTTTGAGTGCCTAGGACTGAAATCTAGCTTGGTGAGCATCCCACACAAACCAATGCTTCACATGCGGGTTTCACATGCCACCAAATCCACATTCACAGACAACTTCAGCGTCAAAACCGTTTTCAGATAGCCCTCAATGCAAAGGCTCTAGGCGCAAATATTGGTGTGAGAGCTAATTCAATCATGGAAACACTGCATGTTGGTGAAGCGCATATTGAAGAAGAATCAGCCGAGTGGTTTTTCGGGGCAACAACTCCATTTGGCTCACTAAATTCACACACCATCAGGCTTCCAAGCAGCTCTCAAGGAAACTCAGTTTTCACACTCTAGGCTTAATGCCCTTTGAGTGCATTATCTAGGAATGAACCTGGTAGAGCATCCCACACAAACCAATGCTCCACATGCGGGTTTCACATGCCACCAACTCCACATTCACAGACAACTTCAGCGTCAAAGCCAAAGCCGCTTTCAGATAGCCCTCAATGCAAAGGCTCTAGGCGCCATTATTGGTGTGAGAGCTAATTCAGACAAGGAAACACTGCATGTTGGTGAAGCGCATATTGAAGAAGAATCAGCCGAGTGGTTCTTGTGGGAGAACAACTCCATTTGGCTCACTAACTTTACACAATATCAGGCTTCCAAGCAGCTCTCAAGGAAACTCAGTTTTCACACACTTAGGCTAAATGCCCTTTGAGTGCCTAGGACTGAAATGAAGCTTGGTGAGCTTCCCACACAAACCAATGCTCCACATGCGGGTTTCACATGCCACCAACTCCACATTCACAGACAACTTCCTAGCCAAAGCCGTTTTCAGAGAGCCCTCAATACAAAGGCTCTAGGCGCAAATATTGGTGTGAGAGCTAATTCAATCAAGGAAAAACTGCATGTTGGTGAAGCGCATATTGAAGAAGAATCAGCCGAGTGGTTCTTGTGGGAGAACAACTCCATTGGGCTCACTAACTTCACACACCATCAGGCTTCCAAGCAGCTCTCAAGGAAACTCAATTTTCACACTCTAGGCTTAATGCCCTTTGAGTGCCTAGGACTGAAATCTAGCTTGGTGAGCATCCCACACAAACCAATGCTCCACATGCGGGTTTCACATGCCACCAACTCCACATTCACAGACAACTTGCTAGCCAAAGCCGCTTTCAGATAGCCCTCAATGCAAAGGCTCTAGGCGCCATTATTGGTGTGATAGCTAATTCAGACAAGGAAACACTGCATGTTGGTGAAGGGCATATTGAAGAAGAATCAGCCGAGTGGTTCTTGTGGGAGAACAACTCCACTGGGCTCACTAACTTCACACACCATCAGGCTTCCAAGCAGCTCTCAAGGAAACTCAATTTTCACACTCTAGGCTTAATGCCCTTTGAGTGCCTAGGACTGAAATGAAGCTTGGTGAGCATCCCACACAAACCAATGCTCCACATGCGGGTTTCACATGCCACCAACTCCACATTCACAGACAACTTCAGCGCCAAAGCTGTTTTCAGATAGCCCTCAATATAAAGGCTCTAGGCGCAAATATTGGTGTGAGAGCTAATTAAATCAAGGAAACACTGCATGTTGGTGAAGCGTATATTGAAGAAGAATCAGCAGAGTGGTTCTTGTGGGAGAACAACTCCATTTGGCTCACTAACTTCACACACCATCAGGCTTCCAAGCAGCTCTCAAGGAAACTCCGTTTTCACACTCTAGGCTTAATGCCCTTTGAGTGCATTATCTAGGAATGAACCTGGTAGAGCTTCCCACACAAACCAATGCTCCACATGCGGGTTTCACATGACAACAACTCCACATTCACAGACAACTTCAGCGCCAAAGCCGTTTTCAGATAGCCCTCCATACAAAGGCTCTAGGCGCAAATATTGGTGTGAGAGCTAATTCAATCAAGGAAACACTGCATGTTGGTGAAGCGCATATTGAAGAAGAATCAGCTGAGTGGTTCTTGTGGGAGAACAACTCCATTTGGCTCACTAACTTCACACACCATCAGGCTTCCCTGCAGCTCTCAAGGAAACTCAGTTTTCACACTCTAGGCTTAATGCCCTTTGAGTGCATTATCTAGGAATGAACCTGGAAGAGCATCCCACACAAACCAATGCTTAACATGCGGGTTTCACATGCCACCAACTCCACATTCACAGACAACTTCAGCGCCAAAGCCGTTTTCAGATAGCCCTCAATGCAAAAGCTCTAGGCGCAAATATTGGTGTGAGAGCTAATTCAATCAAGGAAACACTGCATGTTGCTAAAGGGCATATTGAAGAAGAATCAGTCGAGTGGTTCTTGTGGGAGAACAACTCCATTTGGTTCACTAACTTCACACACCATTAGGCTTCCAAGCAGCTCTCAAGGAAACTCAGTTTTCACACTCTAGGCTTAATGCCCTTTGAGTGCCTAGGACTCAAATGAACATTGGTGAGCTTTCCACACAAACCAATGCTCCACATGCGGGTTTCACATGCCACCAACTCCACATTCACAGACAACTTCCTAGCCAAAGCCGTTTTCAGATAGCCCTCAATACAAAGGCTCTAGGCGCAAATATTGGTGGGAGAGCTAATTCAATCAAGGAAACACTGCATGTTGGTGAAGCGCATATTGAAGAAGAATCAGCCGAGTGGTTCTTGTGGGAGAACAACTCCATTGGGTTCACTAACTTCACACACCATCAGGCTTGCAAGCAGCTCTGAAGGAAACTCAGTTTTCACACTCTAGGCTTAATGCGCTTTGAGTGCCTAGGACTGAAATCTAGCTTGGTGAGCATCCCACACAAACCAATGCTCCACATGCGGGTTTCACATGCCACCAAATCCACATTCACAGACAACTTCAGCGCCAAAGCCGTTTTCAGATAGCCCTCAATGCAAAGGCTCTAGGCGCAAATATTGGTGTGAGAGCTAATTCAATCATGGAAACACTGCATGTTGGTGAAGCGCATATTGAAGAAGAATCAGCCGAGTGGTTCTTTCGGGGCAACAACTCCATTTGGCTCACTAAATTCACACACCATCAGGCTTCCAAGCAGCTCTCAAGGAAACTCAGTTTTCACACTCTAGGCTTAATGCCCTTTGAGTGCATTATCTAGGAATGAACCTGGTACAGCATCCCACACAAACCAATGCTCCACATGTGGGTTTCACATGCCACCAACTCCACATTCACAGACAACTTCCTAGCCAAAGCCGTTTTCAGAGAGCCCTCAATACAAAGGCTCTAGGCGCAAATATTGGTGTGAGAGCTAATTCAATCAAGGAAACACTGCATGTTGGTGAAGCGCATATTGAAGAAGAATCAGCCGAGTGGTTCTTGTGGGAGAACAACTCCATTGGGCTCACTAACTTCACACACCATCAGGCTTGCAAGCAGCTCTGAAGGAAACTCAGTTTTCACACTCTAGGCTTAATGCCCTTTGAGTGCCTAGGACTGAAATCTAGCTTGGTGAGCATCCCACACAAACCAATGCTCCACATGCGGGTTTCACATGCCACCAACTCCACATTCACTGACAACTTCAGCGCCAAAGCCGTTTTCAGATAGCCCTCAATGCAAAGGCTCTAGGCGCAAATATTGGTGTGAGAGCTAATTCAATCAAGGAAAAACTGCATGTTGGTGAAGTGCATATTGAAGAAGATTCAGCCGAGTGGTTCTTGTGGGAGAACAACTCCATTGGGCTCATTAAATTCACACACCATCAGGCTTCCAAGCAGCTCTCAAGGAAACTCAGTTTTCACACTCTAGGCTTAATGCCCTTTGAGTGCATTATCTAGGAATGAACCTGGTAGAGCATCCCACACAAACCAAGGCTCCACATGCGGGTTTCACATGCCACCAACTCCACATTCACAGACAACTTCAGCGTCAAAGCCGTTTTCAGATAGCCCTCAATGCAAAGGCTCTAGGCGCAAATATTGGTGTGAGAGCTAATTCAATCATGGAAACACTGCATGTTGGTGAAGCGCATATTGAAGAAGAATCAGCCGAGTGGTTCTTTCGGGGCAACAACTCCATTTGGCTCACTAACTTCACACACCATCAGGCTTCCATGCAGCTCTGAAGGAAACTCAGTTTTCACACTCTAGGCTTAATGCCCTTTGAGTGCATTATCTAGGAATGAACCTGGTACAGCATCCCACACAAACCAATGCTCCACATGCGGGTTTCACATGCCACCAACTCCACATTCACAGACAACTTGCTAGCCAAAGCCGCTTTCAGATAGCCCTCAATGCAAAGGCTCTAGGCGCAAATATTGGTGTGAGAGCTAATTCAGACAAGGAAACACTGCATGTTGGTGAAGCGCATATTGAAGAATTATCAGCCGAGTGGTTCTTGTGGGAGAACAACTCCACTGGGCTCACTAACTTCACACACCATCAGGCTTCCAAGCAGCTCTCAAGGAAACTCAGTTTTCACACTAGAGGCTTAATGCCCTTTGAGTGCCTAGGACTGAAATGAAGCTTGGTGAACTTTCCACACAAACCAATGCTCCACATGCGGGTTTCACATGCCACCAACTCCACATTCACAGACCACTTCAGCGCCAAAGCCGTTTTCAGATAACCCTCAATACAAAGGCTCTAAGCGCAAATATTGGTGGGAGAGCTAATTCAATCAAGGAAACACTGCATGTTGGTGAAGCGCATATTGAAGAAGAATCAGCCGAGTGGTTCTTGTGGGAGAACAACTCCATTGGGTTCACTAACTTCACACACCATCAGGCTTGCAAGCAGCTCTGAAGGAAACTCAGTTTTCACACTCTAGGCTTAATGCGCTTTGAGTGCCTAGGACTGAAATCTAGCTTGGTGAGCATCCCACACAAACCAATGCTCCACATGCGGGTTTCACATGCCACCAACTCCACATTCACAGACCACTTCAGCGCCAAAGCCGTTTTCAGATAGCCCTCAATGCAAAAGCTCTAGGTGCAAATATTGGTGTGAGAGCTAATTCAATCAAGGAAACACTGCATGTTGCTGAACGGCATATTGAAGAAGAATCAGTCGAGTGTTTCTTGTGGGAGAACAACTCCATTTGGTTCACTAATTTCACACACCATTAGGCTTTCAAGCAGCTCTCAAGGAAACTCAGTTTTCACACTCTAGGCTTAATGCCCTTTGAGTGCATTATCTAGGAATGAACCTGGTAGAGCATCCCACACAAACCAATGTTCCACATGCGGGTTTCACATGCCACCAACTCCACATTCACAGACAACTTCCTAGCCAAAGCCGTTTTCAGATAGCCCTCAATACAAAGGCTCTAGGCGCAAATATTGGTGTGAGAGCTAATTCAATCAAGGAAACACTGCATGTTGCTGAAGGGCATATTGAAGAAGAATCAGTTTAGTGTTTCTTGTGGGAGAACAACTCCATTTGGCTCACTAACTTCACACACCATCAGGCTTCCTAGAGGCTATCAAGGAAACTCCGTTTACAACTCTAGGCTTAATGCCCTTTGAGTGCATTATCTAGGAATGAACCTGGTAGAGCATCCCACACAAACCAATGCTCCACATGCGGGTTTCACATGCCACCAACTCCACATTCACAGACAACTTCAGCGCAAAAGCCGTTTTCAGATAGCCCTCAATGCAAAGGCTCTAGGCGCAAATATTGGTGTGAGAGCTAATTCAATAAGGAAACACTGCATGTTGGTGAAGCGCATATTGAAGAAGAATCAGCCGAGTGGTTCTTGTGGGAGAACAACTCCATTGGGCTCACTAACTTCACACACCATCAGGCTTCCATGCAGCTCTCAAGGAAACTCAGTTGTCACACTCTAGGCTTAATTCCCTTTGAGTGCCTAGGACTGAAATGAAGCTTGGTGAGCTTCCCACACAAACCAATGCTCCACATATGGGTTTCACATGCCACCAACTCCACATTCACAGACAACTTCAGCGCAAAAGCCGTTTTCAGATAGCCCTCAATACAAAAGTTCTAGGCCCAAATATTGGTGTGAGAGCTAATTCAATCAAGGAAACACTGCATGTTGCTGAACGGAATATTGAAGAAGAATCAGCCGAGTGGTTCTTGTGGGAGAACAACTCCATTGGGCTCACTAACTTCACAAACCATCAGGCTTCCAAGCAGCTCTCAAGCAAACTCCGTTTTCACACTCTAGCCTTAATGCACTTTGAGTGCCTAGGACTGAAATGAAGCTTGGTGAGCTACCCACACAAACCAATGCTCCACATGCGGGTTTCACATGCCACCAAACTCCACATTCACAGACAACTTCAGCGCCAAAGCTGTTTTCAGATAGCCCTCAATACAAAGGCTCTAGGCGCAAATATTGGTGTGAGAGCTAATTCAATCAAGGAAACACTGCATGTTGGTGAAGTGCATATTGAAGAAGAATCAGCCGAGTGGTTCTTGTGGGAGAACAACTCCATTTGGCTCACTAACTTCACACACCATCAGGCTTCCATGCAGCTCTCAAGGAAACTCAGTTTCCACACTCTAGGCTTAATGCCCTTTGAGTGCATTATCTAGGAATGAACCTGGTAGAGCATCCCACACAAACCAATGCTCCACATGCAGGTTTCACATGCCACCAACTCCACATTCACAGACAACTTCAGCGCCAAAGCCGTTTTCAGATAGCCCTCAATGCAAAAGCTGTAGGCGCAAATATTGGTGTGAGAGTTAATTCAACCAAGGAAACACTGCATGTTGGTGAAGCGCATATTGAAGAAGAATCAGCCGAGTGGTTCTTGTGGGAGAACAACTGCATTGGGCTCACTAACTTTACACACCATCAGGCTTCAAAGCAGCTCTCAAGGAAACTCAGTTTTCACACTCTAGGCTTAATGCCCTTTGAGTGCATTATCTAGGAATGAACCTGGTAGAGCATCCCACGCAAGCCAATGCTCCACATGCGGGTTTCACATGCCACCAACTCCACATTCACAGACAAGTTCCTAGCCAAAGCCGTTTTCAGATAGCCCTCAATGCAAAAGCTGTAGGCGCAAATATTGGTGTGAGAGCTAATTCAATCAAGGAAACACTGCATGTTGCTGAAGGGCATATTGAAGAAGAATCAGTCTAGTGTCTCTTGTGGGAGAACAACTCCATTTGGCTCACTAACTTCACACACCATCAGGCTTCCATGCAGCTCTCAAGCAAACTCAATTTTCACACTCTAGGCTTAATGCCCTTTGAGTGCCTAGGACTGAAATGAAGCTTGGTGAGCTTCCCACACAAACCAATGCTCCACATGCGGGTTTCACATGCCACCAACTCCACATTCACAGACAACTTCAGCGCAAAAGCCGTTTTCAGATAGCCCTCAATGCAAAGGCTCTAGGCGCAAATATTGGTGTGAGAGCTAATTCAATCAAGGAAACACTGCATGTTGCTGAAGGGCATATTGAAGAAGAATCAGTTTAGTGTTTCTTGTGGGAGAACAACTCCATTTGGCTCACTAACTTCACACACCATCAGGCTTCCTAGAGGCTCTCAAGGAAACTCCGTTTACAACTCTAGGCTTAATGCCCTTTGAGTGCATTATCTAGGAATGAACCTGGTAGAGCATCCCACACAAACCAATGCTCCACATGCGGGTTTCACATGCCACCAACTCCACATTCACAGACAACTTCAGCGCAAAAGCCGTTTTCAGATAGCCCTCAATACAAAGGCTCTAGGCGCAAATATTGGTGTGAGAGCTAATTCAATGAAGGAAACACTGCATGTTGGTGAAGCGCATATTGAAGAAGAATCAGCCGAGTGGTTCTTGTGGGAGAACAACTCCATTGGGCTCACTAACTTCACACACCATCAGGCTTCCATGCAGCTCTCAAGGAAACTCAGTTGTCACACTCTAGGCTTAATGCCCTTTGAGTGCATTATCTAGGAATGAACCTGGTAGAGCATCCCACACAAACCAATGCTCCACATATGGGTTTCACATGCCACCAACTCCAAATTCACAGACAACTTCAGCGCCAAAGCCGTTTTCAGATAGCCCTCAATGCAAAGGCTCTAGGCGCAAATATTGGTGTGAGAGCTAATTCAATCAAGGAAACACTGCATGTTGGTGAAGCGCATATTGAAGAAGAATCAGCCGAGTGGTTCTTTCGGGGCAACAACTCCATTTGGCTCACTAACTTCACACACCATCAGGCTTCCATGCAGCTCTCAAGGAAACTCAGTTTCCACACTAAAAGCTTAATGCCCTTTGAGTGCATTATCTAGGAATGAACCTGGTAGAGCATCCCACACAAACCAATGCTCCACATGCGGGTTTCACATGCCACCAACTCCACATTCACAGACAACTTCAGCGCCAAAGCCGTTTTCAGATAGCCCTCAATGCAAAGGCTCTAGGCGCAATTATTGGTGTGAGAGCTAATTCAGTCAAGGAAACACTGCATGTTGGTGAAGCGCATATTGAAGAAGAATCAGCCGAGTGGTTCTTGTGGGAGAACAACTCCATTTGGCTCACTAACTTCACACACCATCAGGCTTCCAAGCAGCTCTCAAGGAAAAACAGTTTTCACACTCTTTGCTTAATGCCCTTTGAGTGCCTAGGACTGAAATGAAGCTTGGTGAGCTTCCCACACAAACCAATGCTCCACATGCGGGTTTCACATGCCACCAACTCCACATTCACAGACAACTTCCTAGCCAAAGCCGTTTTCAGATAGCCCTCATTACAAAGGCTCTAGGCGCAAATATTGGTGTGAGAGCTAATTCAATCAAGGAAACACTGCATGTTGGTGAAGTGCATATTGAAGAAGAATCAGCCGAGTGGTTCTTGTGGGAGAACAACTCCATTGGGCTCACTAACTTTACACACCATCAGGCTTCCAAGCAGCTCTCAAGGAAACTCAGTTTTCACACTCTAGGCTTAATGCCCTTTGAGTGCATTATCTAGGAATGAACCTGGTAGAGCATCCCACACAAACCAATGCTCCACATGCGGGTTTCACATGCCACCAACTCCACATTCACAGACAACTTCAGCGCCAAAGCCGTTTTCAGATAGCCCTCAATGCAAAGGCTCTAGGCGCAAATATTGGTGTGAGAGCTAATTCAATCATGGAAACACTGCATGTTGCTGAAGGGCATATTGAAGAAGAATCAGTTTAGTGTTTCTTGTGGGAAAACAACTCCATTTGGCTCACTAACTTCACACACCATCAGGCTTCCTAGAGGCTCTCAAGGAAACTCCGTTTACAACTCTAGGCTTAATGCCCTTTGAGTGCATTATCTAGGAATGAACCTGGTAGAGCATCCCACACAAACCAATGCTCCACATGCGGGTTTCACATGCCACCAACTCCACATTCACAGACAACTTCAGCGCAAAAGCCGTTTTCAGATAGCCCTCAATACAAAAGTTCTAGGCCCAAATATTGGTGTGAGAGCTAATTCAATCAAGGAAACACTGCATGTTGCTGAACGGCATATTGAAGAAGAATCAGCCGAGTGGTTCTTGTGGGAGAACAACTCCATTGGGCTCACTAACTTCACACACCATCAGGCTTCCAAGCAGCTCTCAAGGAAACTCCGTTTTCACACTCTAGCCTTAATGCCCTTTGAGTGCCTAGGACTGAAATGAAGCTTGGTGAGCTTCCCACAAAAACCAATGCTCCACATGCGGGTTTCACATGCCACCAACCCCACATTCACAGACAACTTCAGCGCAAAAGCCGTTTTCAGATAGCCCTAAATGCAAAAGCTGTAGGCGGAAATATTGGTGTGAGAGCTAATTCAATCAAGGAAACACTGCATGTTGGTGAAGCGCATATTGAAGAAGAATCAGCCGAGTGGTTCTTGTGGGAGAACAACTCCATTTGGCTCACTAACTTCACACACCATCAGGCTTCTATGCAGCTCTCAAGCAAACTCAGTTTTCACACTCTAGGCTTAATGCCCTTTGAGTGCATTATCTAGGAATGAACCTGGTAGAGCATCCCACACAAACCAATGCTCCACATATGGGTTTCACATGCCACCAACTCCACATTCACAGACAACTTCAGCGCCAAAGCCGTTTTCAGATAGCCCTCAATGCAAAGGCTCTAGGCGCAAATATTGGTGTGAGAGCTAATTCAATCAAGGAAACACTGCATGTTGGTGAAGCGCATATTGAAGAAGAATCAGCCAAGTGGTTCTTTCGGGGCAACAACTCCATTTGGCTCACTAACTTCACACACCATCAGGCTTCCATGCAGCTCTCAAGGAAACTCAGTTTCCACACTAAAAGCTTAATGGCCTTTGAGTGCATTATCTAGGAATGAACCTGGTAGAGCATCCCACACAAACCAATGCTCCACATGCGGGTTTCACATGCCACCAACTCCACATTCACAGACAACTTCAGCGCCAAAGCCGTTTTCAGATAGCCCTCAATGCAAAGGCTCTAGGCGCAATTATTGGTGTGAGAGCTAATTCAATCAAGGAAACACTGCATGTTGGTGAAGCGCATATTGAAGAAGAATCAGCCGAGTGGTTCTTGTGGGAGAACAACTCCATTTGGCTCACTAACTTCACACACCATCAGGCTTCCAAGCAGCTCTCAAGGAAAAACAGTTTTCACACTCTTTGCTTAATGCCCTTTGAGTGCCTAGGACTGAAATGAAGCTTGGTGAGCTTCCCACACAAACCAATGCTCCACATGCGGGTTTCACATGCCACCAACTCCACATTCACAGACCACTTCAGCGCCAAAGCCGTTTTCAGATAGCCCTCAATGCAAAGGCTCTAGGCGCAAATATTGGTGTGAGAGCTAATTCAATAAGGAAACACTGCATGTTGGTGAAGCGCATATTGAAGAAGAATCAGCCAAGTGGTTCTTTCGGGGCAACAACTCCATTTGGCTCACTAACTTCACACACCATCAGGCTTCCATGCAGCTCTCAAGGAAACTCAGTTTTCACACTCTAGGCTTAATGCCCTTTGAGCGCATTATCTAGGAATGAACCTGGTAGAGCATCCCACACAAACCAAGGCTCCACATGCGGGTTTCACATGCCACCAACTCCACATTCACAGACAAGTTCAGCGCCAAAGCCGTTTTCAGATAGCCCTTAATGAAAAAGCATCTAGGCGCAAATATTGGTGTGAGAGCTAATTCAATCAAGGAAACACTGCATTTTGGTGAAGCGCATATTGAAGAAGAATCAGCCGAGTGGTTCTTGTGGGAGAACAACTCCATTTGGCTCACTAACGTCACACACCATCAGGCTTCCATGCAGCTCTCAAGGAAACTCCGTTTTCACACTAAAAGCTTAAGGCCCTTTGAGTGCATTATCTAGGAATGAACCTGGTAGAGCATCCCACACAAACCAATGCTCCACATGCGGGTTTCACATGTCACCAACTCCACATTCACAGACAACTTCAGCGCCAAAGCCGTTTTCAGATAGCCCTCAATACAAAGGCTCTAGGCGCAATTATTGGTGTGAGAGCTAATTCAGTCAAGGAAACACTGCATGTTGGTGAAGCGCATATTGAAGAAGAATCAGCCGAGTGGTTCTTGTGGGAGAACAACTCCATTTGGCTCACTAACTTCACACACCATCAGGCTTCCAAGCAGCTCTCAAGGAAAAACAGTTTTCACACTCTTTGCTTAATGCCCTTTGAGTGCCTAGGACTGAAATGAAGCTTGGTGAGCTTTCCACACAAACCAATGCTCCACATGCGGGTTTCACATGTCACCAACTCCACATTCACAGACAACTTCAGCGCCAAAGCCGTTTTCAGATAGCCCTCAATGCAAAAGCTGTAGGCGCAAATATTGGTGTGAGAGCTAATTCAATCAAGGAAACAATGCATGTTGGTGAAGCGCATATTGAAGAAGAATCAGTCTAGTGTTTCTTGTGGGAGAACAACTCCATTTGGCTCACTAACTACACACACCATCAGGCTTCCATGCAGCTCTCAAGCAAACTCAGTTTTCACACTCTAGTCTTAATGCCCTTTGAGTGCATTGTCTAGGAATGAACCTGGTAGAGCATCCCACACAAACCAATGCTCCACATGCGGGTTTCACATGCCACCAACTCCACATTCACAGACAACTTCAGCGCCAAAGCCGTTTTCACATAGCCCTCATTACAAAGGCTCTAGGCGCAAATATTGGTGTGAGAGCTAATTCAATCAAGGAAACACTGCATGTTGGTGAAGTGCACATTGAAGAAGAATCAGCCGAGTGGTTCTAGTGGGAGAACAACTCCATTTGGCTCACTAACTTTACACACCATCAGGCTTCCAAGCAGCTCTCAAGGAAACTCAGTTTTCATACTCTAGGCTTAATGCCCTTTGAGTGCATTATCTAGGAATGAACCTGGTAGAGCATCCCACACAAACCAATGCTCCACATGCGGGTTTCACATGCCACCAACTCACATTCACAGACAACTTCAACGCCAAAGCCGTTTTCAGATAGCCCTCAATACAAAGGCTCTAGGCGCAAATATTGGTGTGAGAGCTAATTCAATCAAGGAAACACTGCATGTTGGTGAAGCGCATATTGAAGAAGAATCAGCCGAGTGGTTCTTGTGGGAGAACAACTCCATTGGGCTCACTAACTTTACACACCATCAGGCTTCCAAGCAGCTCTCAAGGAAACTCAGTTTTCACACTCTAGGCTTAATGCCTTTTGAGTGAATTATCTAGGAATGAACCTGGTAGAGCATCCCACGCAAGCCAATGCTCCACATGCGGGTTTCACATGCCACCAACTCCACATTCACAGACAACTTCAGCGCCAAAGCCGTTTTCAGATAGCCTTCAATACAAAGGCTCTAGGCGCAAATATTGGTGTGAGAGCTAATTCAATCAAGGAAACACTGCATGTTGCTGAAGGGCATATTGAAGAAGAATCAGTCTAGTGTCTCTTGTGGGAGAACAACTCCATTTGGCTCACTAACTTCACACACCATCAGGCTTCCATGCAGCTCTCAAGCAAACTCAATTTTCACACTCTAGGCTTAATGCCCTTTGAGTGCATTATCTAGGAATGAACCTGGTAGAGCATCCCACACAAACCAATGTTCCACATGCGGGTTTCACATGCCACCAACTCCACATTCACAGACAACTTCAGCGCCAAAGCCGTTTTCAGATAGCCCTCAATGCAAAGGCTCTAGGCGCAAATATTGGTGTGAGAGCTAATTCAATCAAGGAAACACTGCATGTTGGTGAAGCTCATATTGAAGAAGAATCAGCCAAGTGGTTCTTTCGGGGCAACAACTACATTTGGCTCACTAACTTCACACACCATCAGGCTTCCATGCAGCTCTCAAGGAAACTCAGTTTCCATGCTAAAAGCTTAATGCCCTTTGAGTGCATTATCTAGGAATGAACCTGGTAGAGCATCCCACACAAACCAAGGCTCCACATGCGGGTTTCACATGCCACCAACTAAACATTCACAGACAACGTCAGCGCCAAAGCCGTTTTCAGATAGCCCTCAATGCAAAGCTCTAGGCGCAAATATTGATGTGAGAGCTAATTCAATCAAGGAAACACTGCATGTTGCTGAAGGGCATATTGAAGAAGAATCAGTCGAGTGTTTCTTGTGGGAGAACAACTCCATTTGGCTCACTAACTTCACACACCATTAGACTTCCAAGCAGCTCTCAAGGAAACTCAGTTTTCACACTCTAGGCTTAATGCCCTTTGAGTGCATTGTCTAGGAATGAACCTGGTAGAGCATCCCACACAAACCAATGCTCCACATGTGGGTTTCACATGCCACCAACTCCACATTGACAGACAACTTCCTAGCCAAACCGTTTTCAGATAGCCCTCAATGCAAAGGCTCTAGGCGCAAATATTCGTGTGAGAGCTAATTCAATCAAGGAAACACTGCATGTTGGTGAAGCGCATATTGAAGAAGAATCAGCCGAGTGGTTCTTGTGGGAGAACAACTCCATTGGGCTCACTAACTTCACACACCATCAGGCTTCCATGCAGCTCTCAAGGAAACTCAGTTTTCACACTCTAGGCTTAATGCCCTTTGAGTGCATTATCTCGGAATGAACCTGGTAGAGCATCCCACACAAACCAATGCTGCACATGCGGGTTTCACATGCCACCAACTCCACATTCACAGACAAGTTCAGCGCCAAAGCCATTTTCAGATAGCCCTTAATGCAAAAGTCTCTAGGCGCAAATATTGGTGTGAGAGCTAATTCAATCAAGGAAACACTGCATGTTGGTGAAGCGCATATTGAAGAAGAATCAGCCGAGTGGTTCTTGTGGGAGAACAACTCCATTTGGCTCACTAACTTCACACACCATCAGGCTTCCAAGCAGCTCTCAAGGAAACTCAGTTTTCATACTCTATGCTTAATGCCCTTTGAGTGCCTAGGACTCAAATGAACATTGGTGAGCTTTCCACACAAACCAATGCTCCACATGCGGGTTTCACATGCCACCAACTCCACATTCACAGACAACTTCAGGGCCAAAGTCATTTTCAGATAGCCCTCAATACAAAGGCTCTAGGCGCAAATATTGGTGTGAGAGCTAATTCAATCAAGGAAACACTGCATGTTGGTGAAGCGCATATTGAAGAAGAATCAGCCGAGTGGTTCTTGTGGGAGAACAACTCCATTGGGCTCACTAACTTCACACACCATCAGGCTTGCAAGCAGCTCTGAAGGAAACTCAGTTTTCACACTCTAGGCTTAATGCGCTTTGAGTGCCTAGGACTGAAATCTAGCTTGGTGAGCATCCCACACAAACCAATGCTTCACATGCGGGTTTCACATGCCACCAAATCCACATTCACAGACAACTTCAGCGCCAAAGCCGTTTTCAGATAGCCCTCAATGCAAAGGCTCTAGGCGCAAATATTTGTGTGAGAGCTAATTCAATCAAGGAAAAAGTGCATGTTGGTGAAGTGCATATTGAAGAAGAATCAGCCGAGTGGTTCTTGTGGGAGAACAACTCCATTGGGCTCATTAAATTCACACACCATCAGGCTTCCAAGCAGCTCTCAAGGAAACTCAGTTTTCACACTCTAGGCTTAATGCCCTTTGAGTGCATTATCTAGGAATGAACCTGGTAGAGCATCCCACACAAACCAATGCTCCACATGCGGGTTTCACATGCCACCAACTCCACATTCACAGACAACTTCAGCGTCAAAACCGTTTTCAGATAGCCCTCAATGCAAAGGCTCTAGGCGCAAATATTGGTGTGAGAGCTAATTCAATCATGGAAACACTGCATGTTGGTGAAGCGCATATTGAAGAAGAATCAGCCGAGTGGTTTTTCGGGGCAACAACTCCATTTGGCTCACTAAATTCACACACCATCAGGCTTCCATGCAGCTCTCAAGGAAACTCAGTTTTCACACTCTAGGCTTAATGCCCTTTGAGTGCATTATCTAGGAATGAACCTGGTAGAGCATCCCACACAAACCAATGCTCCACATGCGGGTTTCACATGCCACCAACTCCACATTCACAGACAACTTCAGCGTCAAAGCCAAAGCCGCTTTCAGATAGCCCTCAATGCAAAGGCTCTAGGCGCCATTATTGGTGTGAGAGCTAATTCAGACAAGGAAACACTGCATGTTGGTGAAGCGCATATTGAAGAAGAATCAGCCGAGTGGTTCTTGTGGGAGAACAACTCCATTTGGCTCACTAACTTTACACAATATCAGGCTTCCAAGCAGCTCTCAAGGAAACTCAGTTTTCACACTCTTAGGCTAAATGCCCTTTGAGTGCCTAGGACTGAAATGAAGCTTGGTGAGCTTCCCACACAAACCAATGCTCCACATGCGGGTTTCACATGCCACCAACTCCACATTCACAGACAACTTCCTAGCCAAAGCCCTTTTCAGATAGCCCTCAATACAAAGGCTCTAGGCGCAAATATTGGTGTGAGAGCTAATTCAATCAAGGAAACACTGCATGTTGGTGAAGCGCATATTGAAGAAGAATCATCCGAGTGGTTCTTTCGGGGCAACAACTCCATTTGGCTCACTAACTTCACACACCATCAGGCTTGCAAGCAGCTCTGAAGGAAACTCAGTTTTCACACTCTAGGCTTAATGCGCTTTGAGTGCCTAGGACTGAAATCTAGCTTGGTGAGCATCCCACACAAACCAATGCTCCACATGCGGGTTTCACATGCCACCAAATCCACATTCACAGACAACTTCAGCGCCAAAGCCGTTTTCAGATAGCCCTCAATGCAAAGGCTCTAGGCACAAATATTGGTGTGAGAGCTAATTCAATCAAGGAAAAACTGCATGTTGGTGAAGTGCATATTGAAGAAGAATCAGCTGAGTGGTTCTTGTGAGAGAACAACTCCATTTGGCTCATTAAATTCACACACCATCAGGCTTCCAAGCAGCTCTCAAGGAAACTCAGTTTTCACACTCTAGGATTAATGCCCTTTGAGTGCATTATCTAGGAATGAACCTGGTAGAGCATCCCACACAAACCAATGCTCCACATGCGGGTTTCACATGCCACCAACTCGACATTCACAGACAACTTCAGCGTCAAAACCGTTTTCAGATAGCCCTCAATGCAAAGGCTCTAGGCGCAAATATTGGTGTGAGAGCTAATTCAATCATGGAAACACTGCATGTTGGTGAAGCGCATATTGAAGAAGAATCAGCCGAGTGGTTCTTTGGGGGCAACAACTCCATTTGGCTCACTAAATTCACACACCATCAGGCTTCCAAGCAGCTCTCAAGGAAACTCAGTTTTCACACTCTAGGCTTAATGCCCTTTGAGTGCATTATCTAGGAATGAACCTGGTACAGCATCCCACACAAACCAATGCTCCACATGTGGGTTTCACATGCCACCAACTCCACATTCACAGACAACTTCCTAGCCAAAGCCGTTTTCAGAGAGCCCTCAATACAAAGGCTCTAGGCGCAAATATTGGTGTGAGAGCTAATTCAATCAAGGAAACACTGCATGTTGCTGAAGGGCATATTGAAGAAGAATCAGCCGAGTGGTTCTTGTGGGAGAACAACTCCATTGGGCTCACTAACTTCACACACCATCAGGCTTGCAAGCAGCTCTGAAGGAAACTCAGTTTTCACACTCTAGGCTTAATGCCCTTTGAGTGCCTAGGACTGAAATCTAGCTTGGTGAGCATCCCACACAAACCAATGCTCCACATGCGGGTTTCACATGCCACCAACTCCACATTCACTGACAACTTCAGCGCCAAAGCCGTTTTCAGATAGCCCTCAATGCAAAGGCTCTAGGCGCAAATATTGGTGTGAAAGCTAATTCAATCAAGGAAAAACTGCATGTTGGTGAAGTGCATATTGAAGAAGAATCAGCCGAGTGGTTCTTGTGGGAGAACAACTCCATTGGGCTCATTAAATTCACACACCATCAGGCTTCCAAGCAGCTCTCAAGGAAACTCAGTTTTCACACTCTAGGCTTAATGCCCTTTGAGTGCATTATCTAGGAATGAACCTGGTAGAGCATCCCACACAAACCAAGGCTCCACATGCGGGTTTCACATGCCACCAACTCCATATTCACAGACAACTTCAGCGTCAAAGCCGTTTTCAGATAGCCCTCAATGCAAAGGCTCTAGGCGCAAATATTGGTGTGAGAGCTAATTCAATCATGGAAACACTGCATGTTGGTGAAGCGCATATTGAAGAAGAATCAGCCGAGTGGTTCTTTCGGGGCAACAACTCCATTTGGCTCACTAACTTCACACACCATCAGGCTTCCATGCAGCTCTGAAGGAAACTCAGTTTTCACACTCTAGGCTTAATGCCCTTTGAGTGCATTATCTAGGAATGAACCTGGTACAGCATCCCACACAAACCAATGCTCCACATGCGGGTTTCACATGCCACCAACTCCACATTCACAGACAACTTGCTAGCCAAAGCCGCTTTCAGATAGCCCTCAATGCAAAGGCTCTAGGCGCAATTATTGGTGTGAGAGCTAATTCAGACAAGGAAACACTGCATGTTGGTGAAGCGCATATTGAAGAATTATCAGCCGAGTGGTTCTTGTGGGAGAACAACTCCACTGGGCTCACTAACTTCACACACCATCAGGCTTCCAAGCAGCTCTCAAGGAAACTCAATTTTCACACTAGAGGCTTAATGCCCTTTGAGTGCCTAGGACTGAAATGAAGCTTGGTGAACTTTCCACACAAACCAATGCTCCACATGCGGGTTTCACATGCCACCAACTCCACATTCACAGACCACTTCAGCGCCAAAGCCGTTTTCAGATAACCCTCAATACAAAGGCTCTAAGCGCAAATATTGGTGGGAGAGCTAATTCAATCAAGGAAACACTGCATGTTGGTGAAGCGCATATTGAAGAAGAATCAGCCGAGTGGTTCTTGTGGGAGAACAACTCCATTGGGTTCACTAACTTCACACACCATCAGGCTTGCAAGCAGCTCTGAAGGAAACTCAGTTTTCACACTCTAGGCTTAATGCGCTTTGAGTGCCTAGGACTGAAATCTAGCTTGGTGAGCATCCCACACAAACCAATGCTCCACATGCGGGTTTCACATGCCACCAACTCCACATTCACAGACCACTTCAGCGCCAAAGCCGTTTTCAGATAGCCCTCAATGCAAAAGCTCTAGGTGCAAATATTGGTGTGAGAGCTAATTCAATCAAGGAAACACTGCATGTTGCTGAACGGCATATTGAAGAAGAATCAGTCGAGTGTTTCTTGTGGGAGAACAACTCCATTTGGTTCACTAATTTCACACACCATTAGGCTTTCAAGCAGCTCTCAAGGAAACTCAGTTTTCACACTCTAGGCTTAATGCCCTTTGAGTGCATTATCTAGGAATGAACCTGGTAGAGCATCCCACACAAACCAATGTTCCACATGCGGGTTTCACATGCCAACAACTCCACATTCACAGACAACTTCCTAGCCAAAGCCGTTTTCAGATAGCCCTCAATACAAAGGCTCTAGGCGCAAATATTGGTGTGAGAGCTAATTCAATCAAGGAAACACTGCATGTTGCTGAAGGGCATATTGAAGAAGAATCAGTTTAGTGTTTCTTGTGGGAGAACAACTCCATTTGGCTCACTAACTTCACACACCATCAGGCTTCCTAGAGGCTATCAAGGAAACTCCGTTTACAACTCTAGGCTTAATGCCCTTTGAGTGCATTATCTAGGAATGAACCTGGTAGAGCAACCCACACAAACCAATGCTCCACATGCGGGTTTCACATGCCACCAACTCCACATTCACAGACAACTTCAGCGCAAAAGCCGTTTTCAGATAGCCCTCAATGCAAAGGCTCTAGGCGCAAATATTGGTGTGAGAGCTAATTCAATGAAGGAAACACTGCATGTTGGTGAAGCGCATATTGAAGAAGAATCAGCCGAGTGGTTCTTTTGGGAGAACAACTCCATTGGGCTCACTAACTTCACACACCATCAGGCTTCCATGCAGCTCTCAAGGAAACTCAGTTGTCACACTCTAGGCTTAATTCCCTTTGAGTGCCTAGGACTGAAATGAAGCTTGGTGAGCTTCCCACACAAACCAATGCTCCACATATGGGTTTCACATGCCACCAACTCCACATTCACAGACAACTTCAGCGCAAAAGCCGTTTTCAGATAGCCCTCAATACAAAAGTTCTAGGCCCAAATATTGGTGTGAGAGCTAATTCAATCAAGGAAACACTGCATGTTGCTGAACGGAATATTGAAGAAGAATCAGCCGAGTGGTTCTTGTGGGAGAACAACTCCATTGGGCTCACTAACTTCACAAACCATCAGGCTTCCAAGCAGCTCTCAAGCAAACTCCGTTTTCACACTCTAGCCTTAATGCACTTTGAGTGCCTAGGACTGAAATGAAGCTTGGTGAGCTACCCACACAAACCAATGCTCCACATGCGGGTTTCACATGCCACCAACTCCACATTCACAGACAACTTCAGCGCCAAAGCTGTTTTCAGATAGCCCTCAATACAAAGGCTCTAGGCGCAAATATTGGTGTGAGAGCTAATTCAATCAAGGAAACACTGCATGTTGGTGAAGTGCATATTGAAGAAGAATCAGCCGAGTGGTTCTTGTGGGAGAACAACTCCATTTGGCTCACTAACTTCACACACCATCAGGCTTCCATGCAGCTCTCAAGGAAACTCAGTTTCCACACTCTAGGCTTAATGCCCTTTGAGTGCATTATCTAGGAATGAACCTGGTAGAGCATCCCACACAAACCAATGCTCCACATGCAGGTTTCACATGCCACCAACTGCACATTCACAGACAACTTCAGCGCCAAAGCCGTTTTCAGATAGCCCTCAATGCAAAGGCTATAGGCGCAAATATTGGTGTGAGAGTTAATTCAACCAAGGAAACACTGCATGTTGGTGAAGCGCATATTGAAGAAGAATCAGCCGAGTGGTTCTTGTGGGAGAACAACTGCATTGGGCTCACTAACTTTACACACCATCAGGCTTCAAAGCAGCTCTCAAGGAAACTCAGTTTTCACACTCTAGGCTTAATGCCCTTTGAGTGCATTATCTAGGAATGAACCTGGTAGAGCATCCCACGCAAGCCAATGCTCCACATGCGGGTTTCACATGCCACCAACTCCACATTCACAGACAAGTTCCTAGCCAAAGCCGTTTTCAGATAGCCCTCAATGCAAAAGCTGTAGGCGCAAATATTGGTGTGAGAGCTAATTCAATCAAGGAAACACTGCATGTTGCTGAAGGGCATATTGAAGAAGAATCAGTCTAGTGTCTCTTGTGGGAGAACAACTCCATTTGGCTCACTAACTTCACACACCATCAGGCTTCCATGCAGCTCTCAAGCAAACTCAATTTTCACACTCTAGGCTTAATGCCCTTTGAGTGCCTAGGACTGAAATGAAGCTTGGTGAGCTTCCCACACAAACCAATGCTCCACATGCGGGTTTCACATGCCACCAACTCCACATTCACAGACAACTTCAGCGCCAAAGCCGTTTTCAGATAGCCCTCAATGCAAAGGCTCTAGGCGCAAATATTGGTGTGAGAGCTAATTCAATCAAGGAAACACTGCATGTTGCTGAAGGGCATATTGAAGAAGAATCAGTTTAGTGTTTCTTGTGGGAGAACAACTCCATTTGGCTCACTAACTTCACACACCATCAGGCTTCCTAGAGGCTCTCAAGGAAACTCCGTTTACAACTCTAGGCTTAATGCCCTTTGAGTGCATTATCTAGGAATGAACCTGGTAGAGCATCCCACACAAACCAATGCTCCACATGCGGGTTTCACATGCCACCAACTCCACATTCACAGACAACTTCAGCGCAAAAGCCGTTTTCAGATAGCCCTCAATACAAAGGCTCTAGGCGCAAATATTGGTGTGAGAGCTAATTCAATGAAGGAAACACTGCATGTTGGTGAAGCGCATATTGAAGAAGAATCAGCCGAGTGGTTCTTGTGGGAGAACAACTCCATTGGGCTCACTAACTTCACACACCATCAGGCTTCCATGCAGCTCTCAAGGAAACTCAGTTGTCACACTCTAGGCTTAATGCCCTTTGAGTGCATTATCTAGGAATGAACCTGGTAGAGCATCCCACACAAACCAATGCTCCACATATGGGTTTCACATGCCACCAACTCCAAATTCACAGACAACTTCAGCGCCAAAGCCGTTTTCAGATAGCCCTCAATGCAAAGGCTCTAGGCGCAAATATTGGTGTGAGAGCTAATTCAATCAAGGAAACACTGCATGTTGGTGAAGCGCATATTGAAGAAGAATCAGCCGAGTGGTTCTTTCGGGGCAACAACTCCATTTGGCTCACTAACTTCACACACCATCAGGCTTCCATGCAGCTCTCAAGGAAACTCAGTTTCCACACTAAAAGCTTAATGCCCTTTGAGTGCATTATCTCGGAATGAACCTGGTAGAGCATCCCACACAAACCAATGCTGCACATGCGGGTTTCACATGCCACCAACTCCACATTCACAGACAACTTCAGCGCCAAAGCCGTTTTCAGATAGCCCTCAATGCAAAGGCTCTAGGCGCAATTATTGGTGTGAGAGCTAATTCAGTCAAGGAAACACTGCATGTTGGTGAAGCGCATATTGAAGAAGAATCAGCCGAGTGGTTCTTGTGGGAGAACAACTCCATTTGGCTCACTAACTTCACACACCATCAGGCTTCCAAGCAGCTCTCAAGGAAAAACAGTTTTCACACTCTTTGCTTAATGCCCTTTGAGTGCCTAGGACTGAAATGAAGCTTGGTGAGCTTCCCACACAAACCAATGCTCCACATGCGGGTTTCACATGCCACCAACTCCACATTCACAGACAACTTCCTAGCCAAAGCCGTTTTCAGATAGCCCTCATTACAAAGGCTCTAGGCGCAAATATTGGTGTGAGAGCTAATTCAATCAAGGAAACACTGCATGTTGGTGAAGTGCATATTGAAGAAGAATCAGCCGAGTGGTTCTTGTGGGAGAACAACTCCATTGGGCTCACTAACTTTACACACCATCAGGCTTCCAAGCAGCTCTCAAGGAAACTCAGTTTTCACACTCTAGGCTTAATGCCCTTTGAGTGCATTATCTAGGAATGAACCTGGTAGAGCATCCCACACAAACCAATGCTCCACATGCGGGTTTCACATGCCACCAACTCCACATTCACAGACCACTTCAGCGCCAAAGCTGTTTTCAGATAGCCCTCAATGCAAAAGCTCTAGGCGCAAATATTGGTGTGAGAGCTAATTCAATCAAGGAAACACTGCATGTTGGTGAAGCGCATATTGAAGAAGAATCAGTCGAGTGTTTCTTGTGGGAGAACAACTCCATTGTGCTCACTAACTTCACACACCATTAGGCTTTCAAGCAGCTCTCAAGGAAACTCAGTTTTCACACTCTAGGCTTAATGCCCTTTGAGTGCATTATCTAGGAATGAACCTGGTAGAGCATCCCACACAAACCAATGTTCCACATGCGGGTTTCACATGCCACCAACTCCACATTCACAGACAACTTCAGCGCCAAAGCCGTTTTCAGATAGCCCTCAATGCAAAGGCTCTAGGCGCAAATATTGGTGTGAGAGCTAATTCAATCAAGGAAACACTGCATGTTGCTGAAGGGCATATTGAAGAAGAATCAGTTTAGTGTTTCTTGTGGGAAAACAACTCCATTTGGCTCACTAACTTCACACACCATCAGGCTTCCTAGAGGCTCTCAAGGAAACTCCGTTTACAACTCTAGGCTTAATGCCCTTTGAGTGCATTATCTAGGAATGAACCTGGTAGAGCATCCCACACAAACCAATGCTCCACATGCGGGTTTCACATGCCACCAACTCCACATTCACAGACAACTTCAGCGCAAAAGCCGTTTTCAGATAGCCCTCAATACAAAAGTTCTAGGCCCAAATATTGGTGTGAGAGCTAATTCAATCAAGGAAACACTGCATGTTGCTGAACGGCATATTGAAGAAGAATCAGCCGAGTGGTTCTTGTGGGAGAACAACTCCATTTGGCTCACTAACTTCACACACCATCAGGCTTCCAAGCAGCTCTCAAGGAAACTCCGTTTTCACACTCTAGCCTTAATGCCCTTTGAGTGCCTAGGACTGAAATGAAGCTTGGTGAGCTTCCCACAAAAACCAATGCTCCACATGCGGGTTTCACATGCCACCAACTCCACATTCACAGACAACTTCAGCGCAAAAGCCGTTTTCAGATAGCCCTCAATGCAAAAGCTGTAGGCGGAAATATTGGTGTGAGAGCTAATTCAATCAAGGAAACACTGCATGTTGGTGAAGCGCATATTGAAGAAGAATCAGCCGAGTGGTTCTTGTGGGAGAACAACTCCATTTGGCTCACTAACTTCACACACCATCAGGCTTCTATGCAGCTCTCAAGCAAACTCAGTTTTCACACTCTAGGCTTAATGCCCTTTGAGTGCATTATCTAGGAATGAACCTGGTAGAGCATCCCACACAAACCAATGCTCCACATATGGGTTTCACATGCCACCAACTCCACATTCACAGACAACTTCAGCGCCAAAGCCGTTTTCAGATAGCCCTCAATGCAAAGGCTCTAGGCGCAAATATTGGTGTGAGAGCTAATTCAATCAAGGAAACACTGCATGTTGGTGAAGCGCATATTGAAGAAGAATCAGCCGAGTGGTTCTTGTGGGAGAACAACTCCATTTGGCTCACTAACTTCACACACCATCAGGCTTCCAAGCAGCTCTCAAGGAAAAACAGTTTTCACACTCTTTGCTTAATGCCCTTTGAGTGCCTAGGACTGAAATGAAGCTTGGTGAGCTTCCCACACAAACCAATGCTCCACATGCGGGTTTCACATGCCACCAACTCCACATTCACAGACAAGTTCCTAGCCAAAGCTGTTTTCAGATAGCCCTCAATGCAAAGGCTCTAGGCGCAAATATTGGTGTGAGAGCTAATTCAATAAGGAAACACTGCATTTTGGTGAAGCGCATATTGAAGAAGAATCAGCCAAGTGGTTCTTTCGGGGCAACAACTCCATTTGGCTCACTAACTTCACACACCATCAGGCTTCCATGCAGCTCTCAAGGAAACTCAGTTTTCACACTCTAGGCTTAATGCCCTTTGAGCGCATTATCTAGGAATGAACCTGGTAGAGCATCCCACACAAACCAAGGCTCCACATGCGGGTTTCACATGCCACCAACTCCACATTCACAGACAAGTTCAGCGCCAAAGCCGTTTTCAGATAGCCCTTAATGAAAAAGCCTCTAGGCGCAAATATTGGTGTGAGAGCTAATTCAATCAAGGAAACACTGCATTTTGGTGAAGCGCATATTGAAGAAGAATCAGCCGAGTGGTTCTTGTGGGAGAACAACTCCATTTGGCTCACTAACTTCACACACCATCAGGCTTCCATGCAGCTCTCAAGGAAACTCCGTTTACACACTAAAAGCTTAAGGCCCTTTGAGTGCATTATCTAGGAATGAACCTGGTAGAGCATCCCACACAAACCAATGCTCCACATGCGGGTTTCACATGTCACCAACTCCACATTCACAGACAACTTCAGCGCCAAAGCCGTTTTCAGATAGCCCTCAATACAAAGGCTCTAGGCGCAATTATTGGTGTGAGAGCTAATTCAGTCAAGGAAACACTGCATGTTGGTGAAGCGCATATTGAAGAAGAATCAGCCGAGTGGTTCTTGTGGGAGAACAACTCCATTTGGCTCACTAACTTCACACACCATCAGGCTTCCAAGCAGCTCTCAAGGAAAAACAGTTTTCACACTCTTTGCTTAATGCCCTTTGAGTGCCTAGGACTGAAATGAAGCTTGGTGAGCTTTCCACACAAACCAATGCTCCACATGCGGGTTTCACATGTCACCAACTCCACATTCACAGACAACTTCAACGCCAAAGCCGTTTTCAGATAGCCCTCAATACAAAGGCTCTAGGCGCAAATATTGGTGTGAGAGCTAATTCAATCAAGGAAACACTGCATGTTGGTGAAGTGCACATTGAAGAAGAATCAGCCGAGTGGTTCTAGTGGGAGAACAACTCCATTTGGCTCACTAACTTTACACACCATCAGGCTTCCAAGCAGCTCTCAAGGAAACTCAGTTTTCATACTCTAGGCTTAATGCCCTTTGAGTGCATTTTCTAGGAATGAACCTGGTAGAGCATCCCACACAAACCAATGCTCCACATGCGGGTTTCACATGCCACCAACTCACATTCACAGACAACTTCAACGCCAAAGCCGTTTTCAGATAGCCCTCAATACAAAGGCTCTAGGCGCAAATATTGGTGTGAGAGCTAATTCAATCAAGGAAACACTGCATGTTGGTGAAGCGCATATTGAAGAAGAATCAGCCGAGTGGTTCTTGTGGGAGAACAACTCCATTGGGCTCACTAACTTTACACACCATCAGGCTTCCAAGCAGCTCTCAAGGAAACTCAGTTTTCACACTCTAGGCTTAATGCCTTTTGAGTGAATTATCTAGGAATGAACCTGGTAGAGCATCCCACGCAAGCCAATGCTCCACATGCGGGTTTCACATGCCACCAACTCCACATTCACAGACAACTTCAGCGCCAAAGCCGTTTTCAGATAGCCTTCAATACAAAGGCTCTAGGCGCAAATATTGGTGTGAGAGCTAATTCAATCAAGGAAACACTGCATGTTGCTGAAGGGCATATTGAAGAAGAATCAGTCTAGTGTCTCTTGTGGGAGAACAACTCCATTTGGCTCACTAACTTCACACACCATCAGGCTTCCATGCAGCTCTCAAGCAAACTCAATTTTCACACTCTAGGCTTAATGCCCTTTGAGTGCATTATCTAGGAATGAACCTGGTAGAGCATCCCACACAAACCAATGTTCCACATGCGGGTTTCACATGCCACCAACTCCACATTCACAGACAACTTCAGCGCCAAAGCCGTTTTCAGATAGCCCTCAATGCAAAGGCTCTAGGCGCAAATATTGGTGTGAGAGCTAATTCAATCAAGGAAACACTGCATGTTGGTGAAGCTCATATTGAAGAAGAATCAGCCAAGTGGTTCTTTCGGGGCAACAACTACATTTGGCTCACTAACTTCACACACCATCAGGCTTCCATGCAGCTCTCAAGGAAACTCAGTTTCCATGCTAAAAGCTTAATGCCCTTTGAGTGCATTATCTAGGAATGAACCTGGTAGAGCATCCCACACAAACCAAGGCTCCACATGCGGGTTTCACATGCCACCAACTAAACATTCACAGACAACGTCAGCGCCAAAGCCGTTTTCAGATAGCCCTCAATGCAAAGCTCTAGGCGCAAATATTGATGTGAGAGCTAATTCAATCAAGGAAACACTGCATGTTGCTGAAGGGCATATTGAAGAAGAATCAGTCGAGTGTTTCTTGTGGGAGAACAACTCCATTTGGCTCACTAACTTCACACACCATTAGACTTCCAAGCAGCTCTCAAGGAAACTCAGTTTTCACACTCTAGGCTTAATGCCCTTTGAGTGCATTGTCTAAGAATGAACCTGGTAGAGCATCCCACACAAACCAATGCTCCACATGTGGGTTTCACATGCCACCAACTCCACATTCACAGACAACTTCCTAGCCAAACCGTTTTCAGATAGCCCTCAATGCAAAGGCTCTAGGCGCAAATATTCGTGTGAGAGCTAATTCAATCAAGGAAACACTGCATGTTGGTGAAGCGCATATTGAAGAAGAATCAGCCGAGTGGTTCTTGTGGGAGAACAACTCCATTGGGCTCACTAACTTCACACACCATCAGGCTTCCATGCAGCTCTCAAGGAAACTCAGTTTTCACACTCTAGGCTTAATGCCCTTTGAGTGCATTATCTCGGAATGAACCTGGTAGAGCATCCCACACAAACCAATGCTGCACATGCGGGTTTCACATGCCACCAACTCCACATTCACAGACAAGTTCAGCGCCAAAGCCATTTTCAGATAGCCCTTAATGCAAAAGTCTCTAGGTGCAAATATTGGTGTGAGAGCTAATTCAATCAAGGAAACACTGCATGTTGGTGAAGCGCATATTGAAGAAGAATCAGCCGAGTGGTTCTTGTGGGAGAACAACTCCATTTGGCTCACTAACTTCACACACCATCAGGCTTCCAAGCAGCTCTCAAGGAAACTCAGTTTTCATACTCTATGCTTAATGCCCTTTGAGTGCATTATCTAGGAATGAACCTGGTAGAGCATCCCACACAAACCAATGCTCCACATGCGGGTTTCACATGCCACCAACTCCACATTCACAGACAACTTCAGCGCCAAAGCCGTTTTCAGATAGCCCTCAATGCAAAAGCTGTAGGCGCAAATATTGGTGTGAGAGCTAATTCAATCAAGGAAACACTGCATGTTGCTGAAGGGCATATTGAAGAAGAATCAGTCTAGTGTTTCTTGTGGGAGAACAACTCCATTTGGCTCACTAACTTCACACACCATCAGGCTTCCAAGCAGCTCTCAAGGAAACTCAGTTTTCACACTCTAGGCTTAATGCCCTTTGAGTGCCTAGGACTGAATTGAATCTTGGTGAGCTTCCCACACAAACCAATGCTCCACATGCAGGCTTCACATGCCACCAACTCCACATTCACAGACAACTTCAGCGCCAAAGCCGTTTTCAGATAGCCCTCAATGCAAAAGCTGTAGGCGCAAATATTGGTGTGAGAGCTAATTCAATCAAGGAAACACTGCATGTTGGTGAAGCGCATATTGAAGAAGAATCAGCCGAGTGGTTCTTTCGGGGCAACAACTCCATTTGGCTCACTAACTTCACACACCATCAGGCTTCCATGCAGCTCTCAAGGAAACTCAGTTTCCATGCTAAAAGCTTAATGCCCTTTGAGTGCATTATCTAGGAATGAACCTGGTAGAGCATCCCACACAAACCAAGGCTCCACATGCGGGTTTCACATGCCACCAACTAAACATTCACAGACAACGTCAGCGCCAAAGCCGTTTTCAGATAGCCCTCAATGCAAAGGCTCTAGGCGCAAATATTGATGTGAGAGCTAATTCAATCAAGTAAACACTGCATGTTGGTGAAGGGCATATTGAAGAAGAATCAGCCGAGTGGTTCTTGTGGGAGAACAACTCCATTTGGCTCACTAACTTCACACACCATTAGGCTTCCATGCATCTCTCAAGGAAACTCAGTTTTCACACTCTAGGCTTAATGCCCTTTGAGTGCATTGTCTAGGAATGAACCTGGTAGAGCATCCCACACAAACCAATGCTCCACATGTGGGTTTCACATGCCACCAACTCCACATTCACAGACAACTTCCTAGCCAAACCGTTTTCAGATAGCCCTCAATGCAAAGGCTCTAGGCGCAAATATTGGTGTGAGAGCTAATTCAATCCAGGAAACACTGCATGTTGGTGAAGCGCATATTGAAGAAGAATCAGCCGAGTGGTTCTTGTGGGAGAACAACTCCATTGGGCTCACTAACTTCACACACCATCAGGCTTCCATGCAGCTCTCAAGGAAACTCAGTTTTCACACTCTAGGCTTAATGCCCTTTGAGTGCATTATCTCGGAATGAACCTGGTAGAGCATCCCACACAAACCAGTGCTGCACATGCGGGTTTCACATGCCACCAACTCCACATTCACAGACAAGTTCAGCGCCAAAGCCATTTTCAGATAGCCCTTAATGCAAAAGCCTCTAGGCGCAAATATTGGTGTGAGAGCTAATTCAATCAAGGAAACACTGCATGTTGGTGAAGCGCATATTGAAGAAGAATCAGCCGAGTGGTTCTTGTGGGAGAACAACTCCATTTGGCTCACTAACTTCACACACCATCAGGCTTCCAAGCAGCTCTCAAGGAAACTCAGTTTTCATACTCTAGGCTTAATGCCCTTTGAGTGCATTATCTAGGAATGAACCTGGTAGAGCATCCCACACAAACCAATGCTCCACATGCGGGTTTCACATGCCACCAACTCCACATTCACAGACAACTTCAGCGCCAAAGCCGTTTTCAGATAGCCCTCAATGCAAAAGCTGTAGGCGCAAATATTGGTGTGAGAGCTAATTCAATCAAGGAAACACTGCATGTTGCTGAAGGGCATATTGAAGAAGAATCAGTCTAGTGTTTCTTGTGGGAGAACAACTCCATTTGGCTCACTAACTTCACACACCATCAGGCTTCCAAGCAGCTCTCAAGGAAACTCAGTTTTCACACTCTAGGCTTAATGCCCTTTGAGTGCCTAGGACTGAATTGAAGCTTGGTGATCTTCCCACACAAACCAATGCTCCACATGCGGGCTTCACATGCCACCAACTCCACATTCACAGACAACTTCAGCGCCAAAGCCGTTTTCAGATAGCCCTCAATGCAAAAGCTGTAGGCGCAAATATTGGTGTGAGAGCTAATTCAATCAAGGAAACACTGCATGTTGCTGAAGGGCGTATTGAAGAAGAATCAGTCTAGTGTTTCTTGTGGGAGAACAACTCCATTTGGCTCACTAACTTCACACACCATCAGGCTTCCAAGCAGCTCTCAAGCAAACTCAGTTTTCACACTCTAGGCTTAATGCCCTTTGAGTGCATTATCTAGGAATGAACCTGGTAGAGCATCCCACACAAACCAATGCTCCACATGCGGGTTTCACATGCCACCAACTCCACATTCACAGACAACTTCCTAGCCAAAGCCGTTTTCACATAGCCCTCATTACAAAGGCTCTAGGCACAAATATTGGTGTGAGAGCTAATTCAATCCAGGAAACACTGCATGTTGGTGAAGCGCATATTGAAGAAGAATCAGCCGAGTGGTTCTTGTGGGAGAACAACTCCATTTGGCTCACTAACTTTACACACCATCAGGCTTCCAAGCAGCTCTCAAGGAAACTCAGTTTTCACACTCCAGGCTTAATGCCCTTTGAGTGCATTATCTAGGAATGAACGTGGTAGAGCATCCCACACAAACCAATGTTCCACATGCGGGTTTCACATGCCACCAACTCACATTCACAGACAACTTCCTAGCCAAAGCCGTTTTCAGATAGCCTTCAATACAAAGGCTCTAGGCGCAAATATTGGTGTGAGAGTTAATTCAATCAAGGAAACACTGCATGTTGCTGAAGCGCATATTGAAGAAGAATCAGCCGAGTGGTTCTTGTGGGAGAACAACTCCATTTGGCTCACTAACTTCACACACCATCAGGCTTCCAAGCAGCTCTCAAGGAAACTCAGTTTTCACACTCTAGGCTTATAGCCCTTTGAGTGCATTGTCTAGGAATGAACCTGGTAGAGCATCCCACACAAACCAATGCTCCACATGAGGGTTTCACATGCCACCAACTCCACATTCACAGACAACTTCAGCGCCAAAGCCGTTTTCAGATAGCCCTCAATGCAAAGGCTCTAGGCGCAAATATTGGTGTGAGAGCTAATTCAATCAAGGAAACACTGCATGTTGGTGAAGCGCATATTGAAGAAGAATCAGCCGAGTGGTTCTTGTGGGAGAACAACTCCATTGGGCTCACTAACTTCACACACCATCAGGCTTCCATGCAGCTCTCAAGGAAACTCAGTTTTCACACTCTAGGCCTAATGCCCTTTGAGTGCATTATCTCGGAATGAACCTGGTAGAGCATCGCACACAAACCAATGCTGCACATGCGGGTTTCACATGCCACCAACTCCACATTCACAGACAAGTTCAGCGCCAAAGCCGTTTTCAGATAGCCCTTAATGCAAAAGCCTCTAGGCGCATATATTGGTGTGAGAGCTAATTCAATCAAGGAAACTTGCATGTTGCTGAAGGGCATATTGAAGAAGAATCAGCCGAGTGGTTCTTGTGGGAGAACAACTCCATTTGGCTCACTAACTTCACACACCATCAGGCTTCCAAGCAGCTCTCAAGGAAACTCAGTTTTCATACTCTAGGCTTAATGCCCTTTGAGTGCATTATCTAGGAATGAACCTGGTAGAGCATCCCACACAAACCAATGCTCCACATGCGGGTTTCACATGCCACCAACTCCACATTCACAGACAACTTCCTAGCCAAAGCTGTTTTCAGATAGCCCTCAATGCAAAGGCTCTAGGCGCAAATATTGGTGTGAGAGCTAATTCAATCAAGGAAACACTGCATGTTGGTGAAGCGCATATTGAAGAAGAATCAGCCGAGTGGTTCTTGTGGGAGACAACTCCATTTGGCTCACTAACTTCACACACCATCAGGCTTCCATGAGGCTCTCAAGGAAACTCAGTTGTCACACTCTAGGCTTAATGCCCTTTGAGTGCCTAGGACTGAAACGAACTTGGTGAGCTTCCCACACAAACCAATGCTACACATGCGGGTTTCACATGCCACCAACTCCACATTCACAGACAACTTCCTAGCCAAAGCTGTTTTCAGATAGCCCTCATTACAAAGGCTCTAGGCGCAAATATTGGTGTGAGAGCTAATTCAATCAAGGAAACACTGCATGTTGCTGAATGGCATATTGAAGAAGAATCAGTCGAATGGTTCTTGTGGGAGAACAACTCCATTTGGCTCTCTAACTTCACACACCATCAGGCTTCCAAGCAGCTCACAAGGAAACTCAGTTTTCACACTCCAGGCTTAATGCCCTTTGAGTGCATTATCTAGGAAGGAACCTGGTAGAGCATCCCAAACAAACCAATGCTCCACATGAGGGTTTCACATGCCACCAACTCCACATTTACAGACAACTTCAGCGCCAAAGCCGTTTTCAGATAGCCCTCAATGCAAAGGCTCTAGGCGCAAATATTGGTGTGAGAGCTAATTCAGTCAAGGAAACACTGCATGTTGGTGAAGCGCATATTGAAGAAGAATCAGCCGAGTGGTTCTTGTGGATGAACAACTCCATTTGGCTCACTAATTTCACACACCATCAGGCTTCCAAGCAGCTCTCAAGCAAAAACAGTTTTCACACTACAGGCTTAATGCCTTTGAGAGCCTAGGACTGAAATGAAGCTTGGTGAGCTTCCCGCACAAACCAATGCTCCACATGCGGGTTTCACATGCCAAGAACTCCACATTCACAGACAACTTCAGCGCCAAAGCCTTTTTCAGATAGCCCTCAATACAAAGGCTCTAGGCGCAAATATTTGTGTGAGAGCTAATCCAATCAAGGAAACACTGCATGTTGGTGAAGCGCATATTGAAGAAGTATCAGCCAAGTGGTTCTTGTGGGAGAACAACTCCATTTGGCTCACTAACTTCACACACCATCAGGCTTCCATGCAGCTCTTAAGGAAACTCAGTTTTCACACTCTAGGCTTAATGCCCTTTGAGTGCCTAGGACTGAAATGAAGCTTGGTGAGCTTACCACACAAACCAATGCTCCACATGTGGGTTTCACATGCCACCAACTCCACATTCACAGACAACTTCAGCGCCAAAGCCGTTTTCAGATAGCCCTCAATGCAAAGGCTCTAGGCGCAAATATTGATGTGAGAGCTAATTCAATCAAGGATACACTGAATGTTCGTGAAGCGCATATTGAAGAAGAATCAGTCGAGTGTTTCTTGTGGGAGAACAACTCCATTTGGCTCACTAACTTCACACACCATTAGGCTTCCAAGCAGCTCTCAAGAAACTCAGTTTTCACACTCTAGGCTTAATGCCCTTTGAGTGCATTATCTAGGAATGAACCTGGTAGAGCATCCCACACAAACCAATGCTGCACATGCGGGTTTCACATGCCACCAACTCCACATTCACAGACAACTTGCTAGCCAAAGCCGTTTTCAGATAGCCCTTAATGCAAAAGCCTCGAGGGGCAAATATTGGTGTGAGAGCTAATTCAATCAAGGAAACACTGCATGTTGGTGAAGCGCATATTGAAGAAGAATCAGCCGAGTGGTTCTTGTGGGAGAACAACTCCATTGGGCTCACTAACTTCACACACCATCAGGCTTCCAAGCAGCTCTCAAGGAAACTCAGTTTTCACACTCTAGGCTTAATGCCCTTTGAGTGCATTATCTCGGAATGAACCTGGTAGAGCATCCCACACAAACCAATGCTCCACATGCGGGTTTCACATGCCACCAACTCCACATTCACAGACAACTTCCTAGCCAAAGCCGTTTTCAGATAGCCCTCAACGCAAAAGCTGTAGGCGCAAATATTGGTGTGAGAGCTAATTCAATCAAGGAAACACTGCATGTTGGTGAAGCGCATATTGAAGAAGAATCAGTCGAGTGCTTCTTGTGGGAGAACAACTCCATTTGGCTCACTAACTTCACACACCATCAGGCTTCCCTGCAGCTCTCAAGGAAACTCAGTTTTCACACTCTAGGCTTAATGCCCTTTGAGTGCATTATCTAGGAAGGAACCTGGTAGAGCATCGCACACAAACCAATGCTGCACATGCGGGTTTCACATGCCACCAACTCCACATTTACAGACAACTTCAGCGCCAAAGCCGTTTTCAGATAGCCCTCAATGCAAAGGCTCTAGGCGCAAATATTGGTGTGAGAGCTAATTCAGTCAAGGAAACACTGCATGTTGGTGAAGCGCATATTGAAGAAGAATCAGCCGAGTGGTTCTTGTGGATGAACAACTCCATTTGGCTCACTAATTTCACACACCATCAGGCTTCCAAGCAGCTCTCAAGCAAAAACAGTTTTCACACTACAGGCTTAATGCCTTTGAGAGCCTAGGACTGAAATGAAGCTTGGTGAGCTTCCCGCACAAACCAATGCTCCACATGCGGGTTTCACATGCCACCAACTCCACATTCACAGACAACTTCAGCGACAAAGCTGTTTTCAGAGAGCCCTCAATACAAAGGCTCTAGGCGCAAATATTTGTGTGAGAGCTAATCCAATCAAGGAAACACTGCATGTTGGTGAAGCGCATATTGAAGAAGTATCAGCCAAGTGGTTCTTGTGGGAGAACAACTCCATTTGGCTCACTAACTTCACACACCATCAGGCTTCCATGCAGCTCTTAAGGAAACTCAGTTTTCACACTCTAGGCTTAATGCCCTTTGAATGCCTAGGACTGAAATGAAGCTTGGTGAGCTTACCACACAAACCAATGCTCCACATGTGGGTTTCACATGCCACCAACTCCACATTCACAGACAACTTCAGCGCCAAAGCCGTTTTCAGATAGCCCTCAATGCAAAGGCTCTAGGCGCAAATATTGATGTGAGAGCTAATTCAATCAAGGAAACACTGCATGTTGGTGAAGCGCATATTGAAGAAGAATCAGTCGAGTGCTTCTTGTGGGAGAACAACTCCATTTGGCTCACTAACTTCACACACCATTAGGCTTCAAAGCAGCTCTCAAGAAACTCAGTTTTCACACTCTAGGCCTAATGCCCTTTGAGTGCATTATCTCGGAATGAACCTGGTAGAGCATCCCACACAAACCAATGCTGCACATGCGGGTTTCACATGCCACCAACTCCACATTCACAGACAACTTCAGCGCCAAAGCCGTTTTCAGATAGCCCTTAATGCAAAAGCCTCTAGGCGCAAATATTGGTGTGAGAGCTAATTCAATCAAGGAAACACTGCATGTTGGTGAAGCGCATATTGAAGAAGAATCAGCCGAGTGGTTCTTGTGGGAGAACAACTCCATTTGGCTCACTAACTTCACACACCATCAGGCTTCCAAGCAGCTCTCAAGGAAACTCAGTTTTCACACTCTAGGCTTAATGCCCTTTGAGTGCATTATCTCGGAATGAACCTGGTAGAGCATCCCACACAAACCAATGCTCCACATGCGGGTTTCACATGCCACCAACTCCACATTCACAGACAACTTGCTAGCCAAAGCCGTTTTCAGATAGCCCTCAACACAAAAGCTTTAGGCGCAAATATTGGTGTGAGAGCTAATTCAATCAAGGAAACACTGCATGTTGGTGAAGCGCATATTGAAGAAGAATCAGTCTAGTGTTTCTTGTGGGAGAACAACTCCATTTGGCTCACTAACTTCACACACCATCAGGCTTCCCTGCAGCTCTCAAGGAAACTCAGTTTTCACACTCTAGGCTTAATGCCCTTTGAGTGCATTATCTAGGAATGAACCTGGTAGAGCATCCCACACAAACCAATGCTCCACATATGGGTTTCACATGCCACCAACTCCACATTCACAGACAACTTCAGCGCCAAAGCCATTTTCAGATAGCCCTCAATGCAAAGGCTCTAGGCGCAAATATTGGTGTGAGAGCTAATTCAATCAAGGAAACACTGCATGTTGGTGAAGCGCATATTGAAGAAGAATCAGCCAAGTGGTTCTTGTGGGAAAACAACTCCATTTGGCTCACTAACTTCACACACCATTAGGCTTCCATGCAGCTCTCAAGGAAACTCCGTTTACACACTAAAAGCTTAATGCCCTTTGAGTGCATAATCTAGGAATGAACCTGGTAGAGCATCCCACACAAACCAATGCTCCACATGCGGGTTTCACATGTCACCAACTCCACGTTCACAGACAACTTCAGCGCCAAAGCCGTTTTCAGATAGCCCTCAATACAAAGGCTCTAGGCGCAATTATTGGTGTGAGAGCTAATTCAGTCAAGGAAACACTGCATGTTGGTGAAGCGCATATTGAAGAAGAATCAGCCGAGTGGTTCTTGTTGGAGAACAACTCCATTTGGCTCACTAACTTCACACACCATCAGGCTTCCAAGCAGCTCTCAAGGAAAAACAGTTTTCACACTCTTTGCTTAATGCCCTTTGAGTGCCTAGGACTGAAATGAAGCTTGGTGAGCTTCCCACACAAACCAATGCTCCACATGCGGGTTTCACATGCCACCAACTCCACATTCACAGACAACTTCATAGCCAAAGCAGTTTTCAGATAGCCCTCAATGCAAAGGCTCTAGGCGCAAATATTGGTGTGAGAGCTAATTCAATCAAGGAAACACTGCATGTTGGTGAAGCGCATATTGAAGAAGAATCAGCCAAGTGGTTCTTTCGGGGCAACAACTCCATTTGGCTCACTAACTTCACACACCATCAGGCTTCCCTGCAGCTCTCAAGGAAACTCAGTTTCCACACTAAAAGCTTAATGCCCTTTGAGCGCATTATGTAGGAATGAACCTGGTAGAGCATCCCACACAAACCAAGGCCCAACATGCGGGTTTCACATGCCACCAACTCCACATTCACAGACAACTTCAGGTCCAAAGCCGTTTTCAGATAGCCCTCAATGCAAAAGCTGTAGGCGCAAATATTGGTGTGAGAGCTAATTCAATCAAGGAAACAATGCATGTTGGTGAAGCGCATATTGAAGAAGAATCAGTCGAGTGTTTCTTGTGGGAGAACAACTCCATTTGGCTCACTAACTACACACACCATCAGGCTTCCATGCAGCTCTCAAGCAAACTCAGTTTTCACACTCTAGTCTTAATGCCCTTTGAGTGCATTATCTAGGAATGAACCTGGTAGAGCATCCCACACAAACCAATTCTCCACATATGGGTTTCACATGCCACCAACTCCACATTCACAGACAACTTCAGCGCCAAAGCCGTTTTCACATAGCCCTCATTACAAAGGCTCTAGGCGCAAATATTGGTGTGAGAGCTAATTCAATCAAGGAAACACTGCATGTTGGTGAAGTGCATATTGAAGAAGAATCAGCCGAGTGGTTCTTGTGGGAGAACAACTCCATTTGGCTCACTAACTTTACACACCATCAGGCTTCCAAGCAGCTCTCAAGGAAACTCAGTTTTCATACTCTAGGCTTAATGCCCTTTGAGTGCATTATCTAGGAATGAACCTGGTAGAGCATCCCACACAAACCAATGCTCCACATGCGGGTTTCACATGCCACCAACTCACATTCACAGACAACTTCAACGCCAAAGCCGTTTTCAGATAGCCCTCAATACAAAGGCTCTAGGCGCAAATATTGGTGTGAGAGTTAATTCAATCAAGGAAACACTGCATGTTGGTGAAGCGCATATTGAAGAAGAATCAGCCGAGTGGTTCTTGTGGGAGAACAACTCCATTGGGCTCACTAACTTTATACACCATCAGGCTTCCAAGCAGCTCTCAAGGAAACTCAGTTTTCACGCTCTAGGCTTAATGCCTTTTGAGTGAATTATCTAGGAATGAACCTGGTAGAGCATCAAACACAAACCAATGCTCCACATGCGGGTTTCACATGCCACCAACTCCACATACACAGACAACTTCAGCGCCAAAGCCGTTTTCAGATGGCCCTCAATGCAAAAGCTCTAGCCCAAATATTGGTGTGAGAGCTAATTCAATCAAGGAAACACTGCATGTTGCTGAAGGGCATATTGAAGAATAATCAGCTGAGTGGTTCTTGTGGGAGAACAACTCCATTTGGCTCACTAACTTCACACACCATCAGGCTTCCAAGCAGCTCTCAAGGAAACTCAGTTTTCACACTCTAGGCTTAATGCCCTTTGAGTGCCTAGGACTGAATTGAAGCTTGGTGAGCTTTCCACACAAACCAATGCTCCACATGCGGGTTTCACATGCCACCAACTCCACATTCACAGACAACTTCGTAGCCAAAGCCGTTTTCAGATAGCCCTCAATGCAAAAGCTGTAGGCGCAAATATTGGTGTGAGAGCTAATTCAATCAAGGAAACACTGCATGTTGGTGAAGCGCATATTGAAGAAGAATCAGCCGAGTGGTTCTTGTGGGAGAACAACTCGATTTGGCTCACTAACTTCACACACCATCAGGCTTCCAAGCAGGTCTCAAGCAAACTCAGTTTTCACACTCTAGCCTTAATGCCCTTTGAGTGCATTATCTAGGAATGAACCTGGTAGAGCATCCCACACAAACCAATGCTCCACATGCGGGTTTCACATGCCACCAACTCCACATTCACAGACAACTTCCTAGCCAAAGCCGTTTTCACATAGCCCTCATTACAAAGGCTCTAGGCACAAATATTGGTGTGAGAGCTAATTCAATCAAGGAAACACTGCATGTTGGTGAAGCGCATATTGAAGAAGAATCAGCCGAGTGGTTCTTGTGGGAGAACAACTCCATTTGGCTCACTAACTTTACACACCATCAGGCTTCCAAGCAGCTCTCAAGGAAACTCAGTTTTCATACTCTAGGCTTAATGCCCTTTGAGTGCATTATCTAGGAATGAACCTGGTAGAGCATCCCACACAAACCAATGCTCCACATGCGGGTTTCACATGCCACCAACTCACATTCACAGACAACTTCCTAGCCAAAGCCGTTTTCAGATAGCCTTCAATACAAAGGCTCTAGGCGCAAATATTGGTGTGAGAGTTAATTCAATCAAGGAAACACTGCATGTTGCTGAAGCGCATATTGAAGAAGAATCAGCCGAGTGGTTCTTGTGGGAGAACAACTCCATTTGGCTCACTAACTTCACACACCATCAGGCTTCCAAGCAGCTCTCAAGGAAACTCAGTTTTCACACTCTAGGCTTATAGCCCTTTGAGTGCATTGTCTAGGAATGAACCTGGTAGAGCATCCCACACAAATCAATGCTCCACATGAGGGTTTCACATGCCACCAACTCCACATTCACAGACAACTTCAGCGCCAAAGCCGTTTTCAGATAGCCCTCAATGCAAAGGCTCTAGGCGCAAATATTGGTGTGAGAGCTAATTCAATCAAGGAAACACTGCATGTTGGTGAAGCGCATATTGAAGAAGAATCAGCCGAGTGGTTCTTGTGGGAGAACAACTCCATTGGGCTCACTAACTTCACACACCATCAGGCTTCCATGCAGCTCTCAAGGAAACTCAGTTTTCACACTCTAGGCCTAATGCCCTTTGAGTGCATTATCTCGGAATGAACCTGGTAGAGCATCCCACACAAACCAATGCTGCACATGCGGGTTTCACATGCCACCAACTCCACATTCACAGACAAGTTCAGCGCCAAAGCCGTTTTCAGATAGCCCTTAATGCAAAAGCCTCTAGGCGCATATATTGGTGTGAGAGCTAATTCAATCAAGGAAACACTGCATGTTGCTGAAGGGCATATTGAAGAAGAATCAGCCGAGTGGTTCTTGTGGGAGAACAACTCCATTTGGCTCACTAACTTCACACACCATCAGGCTTCCAAGCAGCTCTCAAGGAAACTCAGTTTTCATACTCAAGGCTTAATGCCCTTTGAGTGCATTATCTAGGAATGAACCTGGTAGAGCATCCCACACAAACCAATGCTCCACATGCGGGTTTCACATGCCACCAACTCCACATTCACAGACAACTTCCTAGCCAAAGCCGTTTTCACATAGCCCTTAATGCAAAAGCTCTATTCACAAATATTGGTGTGAGAGCTAATTCAATCAAGGAAAAACTGCATGTTGGTGAAGCACATATTGAAGAAGAATCGGCCGAGTGGTTCTTGTGGGAGACAACTCCATTTGGCTCACTAACTTCACACACCATCAGGCTTCCATGAGGCTCTCAAGGAAACTCAGTTGTCACACTCTAGGCTTAATGCCCTTTGAGTGCCTAGGACTGAAACGAACTTGGTGAGCTTCCCACACAAACCAATGCTACACATGCGGGTTTCACATGCCACCAACTCCACATTCACAGACAACTTCCTAGCCAAAGCTGTTTTCAGATAGTCCTCAATGCAAACGCTCTAGGCGCAAATATTGGTGTGAGAGCTAATTCAATCAAGGAAACACTGCATGTTGCTGAATGGCATATTGAAGAAGAATCAGTCGAATGGTTCTTGTGGGAGAACAACTCCATTTGGCTCACTAACTTCACACACCATCAGGCTTCCAAGCAGCTCACAAGGAAACTCAGTTTTCACACTCCAGGCTTAATGCCCTTTGAGTGCATTATCTAGGAAGGAACCTGGTAGAGCATCCCACACAAACCAATGCTCCACATGAGGGTTTCACATGCCACCAACTCCACATTTACAGACAACTTCAGCGCCAAAGCCGTTTTCAGATAGCCCTCAATGCAAAGGATCTAGGCGCAAATATTGGTGTGAGAGCTAATTCAGTCAAGGAAACACTGCATGTTGGTGAAGCGCATATTGAAGAAGAATCAGCCGAGTGGTTCTTGTGGATGAACAACTCCATTTGGCTCACTAATTTCACACACCATCAGGCTTCCAAGCAGCTCTCAAGCAAAAACAGTTTTCACACTACAGGCTTAATGCCTTTGAGAGCCTAGGACTGAAATGAAGCTTGGTGAGCTTCCCGCACAAACCAATGCTCCACATGCGGGTTTCACATGCCACCAACTCCACATTCACAGACAACTTCAGCGACAAAGCTGTTTTCAGAGAGCCCTCAATACAAAGGCTCTAGGCGCAAATATTGATGTGAGAGCTAATTCAATCAAGGAAACACTGCATGTTGGTGAAGGGCATATTGAAGAAGAATCAGTCTAGTGGTTCTTGTGGGAGAACAACTCCATTGGGCTCACTAACTTCACACACCATCAGGCTTTCAAGCAGCTCTCAAGGAAACTCAGTTTTCACACTCTAGGCTTAATGCCCTTTGAGTGCATTATCTCGGAATGAACCTGGTAGAGCATCCCACAAAAACCAATGCTGCACATGCGGGTTTCACATGCCACCAACTCCACATTCACAGACAACTTGCTAGCCAAAGCCGTTTTCAGATAGCCCTCAACGCAAAAGCTGTAGGCGCAAATATTGGTGTGAGAGCTAATTCAGTCAAGGAAACACTGCATGTTGGTGAAGCGCATATTGAAGAAGAATCAGCCGAGTGGTTCTTGTTGGAGAACAACTCCATTTGGCTCACTAACTTCACACACCATCAGGCTTCCAAGCAGCTCTCAAGGAAAAACAGTTTTCACACTCTTTGCTTAATGCCCTTTGAGTGCCTAGGACTGAAATGAAGCTTGGTGAGCTTCCCACACAAACCAATGCTCCACATGCGGGTTTCACATGCCACCAACTCCACATTCACAGACAACTTCAGCGCCAAAGCTGTTTTCAGATAGCCCTCAATGCAAAGGCTCTAGGCGCAAATATTTGTGTGAGAGCTAATTCAATCAAGGAAACACTGCATGTTGGTGAAGCGCATATTGAAGAAGAATCAGCCAAGTGGTTCTTTCGGGGCAACAACTCCATTTGGCTCACTAACTTCACACACCATCAGGCTTCCATGCAGCTCTCAAGGAAACTCAGTTTCCACACTAAAAGCTTAATGCCCTTTGAGCGCATTATGTAGGAATGAACCTGGTAGAGCATCCCACACAAACCAAGGCCCAACATGCGGGTTTCACATGCCACCAACTCCACATTCACAGACAACTTCAGCGCCAAAGTCGTTTTCAGATAGCCCTCAATGCAAAAGCTGTAGGCGCAAATATTGGTGTGAGAGCTAATTCAATCAAGGAAACAATGCATGTTGGTGAAGCGCATATTGAAGAAGAATCAGTCTAGTGTTTCTTGTTGGAGAACAACTCCATTTGGCTCACTAACTACACACACCATCAGGCTTCCATGCAGCTCTCAAGGAAACTCAGTTGTCACACTCTAGTCTTAATGCCCTTTGAGTGCATTATCTAGGAATGAACCTGGTAGAGCATCCCACACAAACCAATGCTCCACATATGGGTTTCACATGCCACCAACTCCACATTCACAGACAACTTCAGCGCCAAAGCCGTTTTCACATAGCCCTCATTACAAAGGCTCTAGGCGCAAATATTGGTGTGAGAGCTAATTCAATCAAGGAAACACTGCATGTTGGTGAAGTGCATATTGAAGAAGAATCAGCCGAGTGGTTCTTGTGGGAGAACAACTCCATTTGGCTCACTAACTTCACACCATCAGGCTTCCAAGCAGCTCTCAAGGAAACTCAGTTTTCATACTCTAGGCTTAATGCCCTTTGAGTGCCTAGGACTGAATTGACGCTTGGTGAGCTTTCCACACAAACCAATGCTCCACATGCGGGTTTCACATGCCACCAACTCCACATTCACAGACAACTTCAGCGCCAAAGCCGTTTTCAGATAGCCCTCAATGCAAAGGCTCTAGGCGCAAATATTGGTGTGAGAGCTAATTCAATCAAGGAAACACTGCATGTTGGTGAAGCTCATATTGAAGAAGAATCAGCCAAGTGGTTCTTTCGGGGCAACAACTCCATTTGGCTCACTAACTTCACACACCATCAGGCTTCCATGCAGCTCTCAAGGAAACTTAGTTTTCACACTCTAGGCTTAATGCCCTTTGAGTGCATTATCTAGGAATGAACCTGGTAGAGCATCCCACACAAACCAAGACTCCACATGCGGGTTTCACATGCCACCAACTAAACATTCACAGACAACGTCAGCGCCAAAGCCGTTTTCAGATAGCCCTCAATGCAAAGGCTCTAGGCGCAAATATTGATGTGAGAGCTAATTCAATCAAGGAAACACTGCATGTTGCTGAAGGGCATATTGAAGAAGAATCAGTCGAGTGTTTCTTGTGGGAGAACAACTAAATTTGGCTCACTAACTTCACACACCATTAGACTTCCAAGCAACTCTCAAGGAAACTTAGTTTTCACACTCTAGGCTTAATGCCCTTTGAGTGCATTGTCTAGGAATGAACCTGGTAGAGCATCCCACACAAACCAATGCTCCACATGTGGGTTTCACATGCCACCAACTCCACATTCACAGACAACTTCCTAGCCAAACCGTTTTCAGATAGCCCTCAATGCAAAGGCTCTAGGCGCAAATATTGGTGTGAGAGCTAATTCAATCAAGGAAACACTGCATGTTGGTGAAGCGCATATTGAAGAAGAATCAGCCGAGTGGTTCTTGTGGGAGAACAACTCCATTTGGCTCACTAACTTCACACACCATCAGGCTTCCTTGCAGCTCTCAAGGAAACTCAGTTTTCATACTCTAGGCTTAATGACCTTTGAGTGCATTATCTAGGAATGAACCTGGTAGAGCATCCCACACAAACCAATGCTCCACATGCGGGTTTCACATGCCACCAACTCCACATTCACAGACAACTTCAGCGCCAAAGCCGTTTTCAGATAGCCCTCAATGCAAAAGCTGTAGGCGCAACTATTGGTGTGAGAGCTAATTCAATCAAGGAAACACTGCATGTTGCTGAAGGGCATATTGAAGAAGAATCAGTCTAGTGTTTCTTGTGGGAGAACAACTCCATTTGGCTCACTAACTTCACACACCATCAGGCTTCCAAGCAGCTCTCAAGGAAACTCAGTTTTCACACTCTAGGCTTAATGCCCTTTGAGTGCCTAGGACTGAATTGAAGCTTGGTGAGCTTCCCACACAAACCAATGTTCCACATGCGGGTTTCACATGCCACCAACTCCACATTCACAGACAACTTCAGCGCCAAAGCCGTTTTCAGATAGCCCTCAATGCAAAAGCTGTAGGCGCAAATATTGGTGTGAAAGCTAATTCAATCAAGGAAACACTGCATGTTGGTGAAGCGCATATTGAAGAAGAATCAGCCAAGTGGTTCTTTCGGGGCAACAACTCCATTTGTCTCACTAACTTCACACACCATCAGGCTTCCATGCAGCTCTCAAGGAAACTCAGTTTGCATGCTAAAAGCGTAATGCCCTTTGAGTGCATTATCTAGGAATGAACCTGGTAGAGCATCCCACACAAACCAAGGCTCCACATGCGGGTTTCACATACCACCAACTAAACATTCACAGACAATGTCAGCGCCAAAGCCGTTTTCAGATAGCCCTCAATGCAAAGGCTCTAGGCGCAAATATTGATGTGAGAGCTAATTCAATCAAGGAAACACTGCATGTTGCTGAAGGGCATATTGAAGAAGAATCAGCCGAGTGGTTCTTGTGGGAGAACAACTCCATTTGGCTCACTAACTTCACACACCATTAGGCTTCCATGCATCTCTCAAGGAAACTCAGTTTTCACACTCTAGGCTTAATGCCCTTTGAGTGCATTATCTAGGAATGAACCTGGTAGAGCATCCCACACAAACCAATGCTCCACATGCGGGTTTCACATGCCACCAACTCCACATTCACAGACAACTTCAGCGCCAAAGCCGTTTTCAGATAGCCCTCAATGCAAAAGCTGTAGGCGCAAATATTGGTGTGAGAGCTAATTCAATCAAGGAAACACTGCATGTTGGTGAAGGGCATATTGAAGAAGAATCATTCGAGTGGTTCTTGTGGGAGAACAACTCCATTTGGCTCACTAACTTCACACACCATCAGGCTTCCAAGCAGCTCTCAAGCAAACTCAGTTTTCACACTCTAGGCTTAATGCCCTTTGAGTGCATTATCTAGGAATGAACCTGGTAGAGCATCCCACACAAACCAATGCTCCACATGCGGGTTTCACATGCCACCAACTCCACATTCACAGACAACTTCCTAGCCAAAGCCGTTTTCACATAGCCCTCATTACAAAGGCTCTAGGCACAAATATTGGTGTGAGAGCTAATTCAATCAAGGAAACACTGCATGTTGGTGAAGCGCATATTGAAGAAGAATCAGCCGAGTGGTTCTTGTGGGAGAACAACTCCATTGGGCTCACTAACTTTACACACCATCTGGCTTCCAAGCAGCTCTCAAGGAAACTCAGTTTTCACAGTCTAGGCTTAATGCCCTTTGAGTGCATTATCTCGGAATGAACCTGGTAGAGCATCGCACACAAACCAATGCTCCACATGCGGGTTTCACATGCCACCAACTCCACATTCACAGACAAGTTCAGCGCCAAAGCCATTTTCAGATAGCCCTTAATGCAAAAGCCTCTAGGCGCAAATATTGGTGTGAGAGCTAATTCAATCAAGGAAACACTGCATGTTGGTGAAGGGCATATTGAAGAAGAATCAGCCGAGTGGTTCTTGTGGGAGAACAACTCCATTTGGCTCACTAACTTCACACACCATCAGGCTTCCATGCAGCTCTCAAGGAAACTCAGTTTTCATACTCTAGGCTTAATGCCCTTTGAGTGCATTATCTAGGAATGAACCTGGTAGAGCATCCCACACAAACCAATGCTCCACATGCGGGTTTCACATGCCACCAACTCCACATTCACAGACAACTTGCTAGCCAAAGCCGTTTTCAGATAGCCCTCAACGCAAAAGCTGTAGGCGCAAATATTGGTGTGAGAGCTAATTCAGTCAAGGAAACACTGCATGTTGGTGAAGCGCATATTGAAGAAGAATCAGCCGAGTGGTTCTTGTGGGAGAACAACTCCATTTGGCTCACTAACTTCACACACCATCAGGCTTCCAAGCAGCTCTCAAGGAAAAACAGTTTTCACACTCTTTGCTTAATGCCCTTTGAGTGCCTAGGACTGAAATGAAGCTTGGTGAGCTTCCCACACAAACCAATGCTCCACATGCGGGTTTCACATGCCACCAACTCCACATTCACAGACAACCTCAGCGCCAAAGCCGTTTTCACATAGCCCTCATTACAAAGGCTCTAGGCGCAAATATTGGTGTGAGAGCTAATTCAATCAAGGAAACACTGCATGTTGGTGAAGTGCATATTGAAGAAGAGTCAGCCGAGTGGTTCTTGTGGGAGAACAACTCCATTGGGCTCACTAACTTTACACACAATCAGGCTTCCAAGCAGCTCTCAAGGAAACTCAGTTTTCATACTCTAGGCTTAATGCCCTTTGAGTGCATTATCTAGGAATGAACCTGGTAGAGCATCCCACACAAACCAATGCTCCACATATGGGTTTCACATGCCACCAACTCCACATTCACAGACAACCTCAGCGCCAAAGCCGTTTTCACATAGCCCTCATTACAAAGGCTCTAGGCGCAAATATTGGTGTGAGAGCTAATTCAATCAAGGAAACACTGCATGTTGGTGAAGTGCATATTGAAGAAGAGTCAGCCGAGTGGTTCTTGTGGGAGAACAACTCCATTGGGCTCACTAACTTTACACACCATCAGGCTTCCAAGCAGCTCTCAAGGAAACTCAGTTTTCATACTCTAGGCTTAATGCCCTTTGAGTGCATTATCTAGGAATGAACCTGGTAGAGCATCCCACACAAACCAAGGCTCCACATGCGGGTTTCACATGCCACCAACTCACATTCACAGACAACTTCAACGCCAAAGTCGTTTTCAGATAGCCCTCAATACAAAGGCTCTAGGCGCAAATATTGGTGTGAGAGTTAATTCAATCAAGGAAACACTGCATGTTGCTGAAGGGCATATTGAAGAAGAATCAGCCGAGTGGTTCTTGTGGGAGAACAACTCCATTGGGCTCACTAACTTTATACACCATCAGGCTTCCAAGCAGCTCTCAAGGAAACTCAGTTTTCATACTCTAGGCTTAATGCCTTTTGAGTGAATTATCTAGGAATGAACCTGGTAGAGCATCAAACACAAACCAATGCTCCACATGCGGGTTTCACATGCCACCAACTCCACATTCACAGACAACTTCAGCGCCAAAGCCGTTTTCAGATGGCCCTCAATGCAAAAGCTCTAGCCCAAATATTGGTGTGAGAGCTAATTCAATCAAGGAAACACTGCATGTTGCTGAAGGGCATATTGAAGAATAATCAGCTGAGTGGTTCTTGTGGGAGAACAACTCCATTTGGCTCACTAACTTCACACACCATCAGGCTTCCAAGCAGCTCTCAAGAAACTCAGTTTTCACACTCTAGGCTTAATGCCCTTTGAGTGCCTAGGACTGAATTGAAGCTTGGTGAGCTTTCCACACAAACCAATGCTCCACATGCAGGTTTCACATGCCACCAACTCCACATTCACAGACAACTTCGTAGCCAAAGCCGTTTTCAGATAGCCCTCAATGCAAAAGCTGTAGGCGCAAATATTGGTGTGAGAGCTAATTCAATCAAGGAAACACTGCATGTTGGTGAAGCGCATATTGAAGAAGAATCAGCCGAGTGGTTCTTGTGGGAGAACAACTCGATTTGGCTCACTAACTTCACACACCATCAGGCTTCCAAGCAGCTCTCAAGCAAACTCAGTTTTCACACTCTAGCCTTAATGCCCTTTGAGTGCATTATCTAGGAATGAACCTGGTAGAGCATCCCACACAAACCAATGCTCCACATGCGGGTTTCACATGCCACCAACTCCACATTCACAGACAACTTCCTAGCCAAAGCCGTTTTCACATAGCCCTCATTACAAAGGCTCTAGGCACAAATATTGGTGTGAGAGCTAATTCAATCAAGGAAACACTGCATGTTGGTGAAGCGCATATTGAAGAAGAATCAGCCGAGTGGTTCTTGTGGGAGAACAACTCCATTTGGCTCACTAACTTTACACACCATCAGGCTTCCAAGCAGCTCTCAAGGAAACTCAGTTTTCATACTCTAGGCTTAATGCCCTTTGAGTGCATTATCTAGGAATGAACCTGGTAGAGCATCCCACACAAACCAATGCTCCACATGCGGGTTTCACATGCCACCAACTCACATTCACAGACAACTTCCTAGCCAAAGCCGTTTTCAGATAGCCTTCAATACAAAGGCTCTAGGCGCAAATATTGGTGTGAGAGTTAATTCAATCAAGGAAACACTGCATGTTGCTGAAGCGCATATTGAAGAAGAATCAGCCGAGTGGTTCTTGTGGGAGAACAACTCCATTTGGCTCACTAACTTCACACACCATCAGGCTTCCAAGCAGCTCTCAAGGAAACTCAGTTTTCACACTCTAGGCTTATAGCCCTTTGAGTGCATTGTCTAGGAATGAACCTGGTAGAGCATCCCACACAAATCAATGCTCCACATGAGGGTTTCACATGCCACCAACTCCACATTCACAGACAACTTCAGCGCCAAAGCCGTTTTCAGATAGCCCTCAATGCAAAGGCTCTAGGCGCAAATATTGGTGTGAGAGCTAATTCAATCAAGGAAACACTGCATGTTGGTGAAGCGCATATTGAAGAAGAATCAGCCGAGTGGTTCTTGTGGGAGAACAACTCCATTGGGCTCACTAACTTCACACACCATCAGGCTTCCATGCAGCTCTCAAGGAAACTCAGTTTTCACACTCTAGGCCTAATGCCCTTTGAGTGCATTATCTCGGAATGAACCTGGTAGAGCATCCCACACAAACCAATGCTGCACATGCGGGTTTCACATGCCACCAACTCCACATTCACAGACAAGTTCAGCGCCAAAGCCGTTTTCAGATAGCCCTTAATGCAAAAGCCTCTAGGCGCATATATTGGTGTGAGAGCTAATTCAATCAAGGAAACACTGCATGTTGCTGAAGGGCATATTGAAGAAGAATCAGCCGAGTGGTTCTTGTGGGAGAACAACTCCATTTGGCTCACTAACTTCACACACCATCAGGCTTCCAAGCAGCTCTCAAGGAAACTCAGTTTTCATACTCTAGGCTTAATGCCCTTTGAGTGCATTATCTAGGAATGAACCTGGTAGAGCATCCCACACAAACCAATGCTCCACATGCGGGTTTCACATGCCAGCAACTCCACATTCACAGACAACCTCAGCGCCAAAGCCGTTTGCAGATAGCCCTTAATGCAAAAGCTCTATTCACAAATATTGGTGTGAGAGCTAATTCAATCAAGGAAAAACTGCATGTTGGTGAAGCACATATTGAAGAAGAATCGGCCGAGTGGTTCTTGTGGGAGACAACTCCATTTGGCTCACTAACTTCACACACCATCAGGCTTCCATGAGGCTCTCAAGGAAACTCAGTTGTCACACTCTAGGCTTAATGCCCTTTGAGTGCCTAGGACTGAAACGAACTTGGTGAGCTTCCCACACAAACCAATGCTACACATGCGGGTTTCACATGCCACCAACTCCACATTCACAGACAACTTCCTAGCCAAAGCTGTTTTCAGATAGTCCTCAATGCAAACGCTCTAGGCGCAAATATTGGTGTGAGAGCTAATTCAATCAAGGAAACACTGCATGTTGCTGAATGGCATATTGAAGAAGAATCAGTCGAATGGTTCTTGTGGGAGAACAACTCCATTTGGCTCACTAACTTCACACACCATCAGGCTTCCAAGCAGCTCACAAGGAAACTCAGTTTTCACACTCCAGGCTTAATGCCCTTTGAGTGCATTATCTAGGAAGGAACCTGGTAGAGCATCCCACACAAACCAATGCTCCACATGAGGGTTTCACATGCCACCAACTCCACATTTACAGACAACTTCAGCGCCAAAGCCGTTTTCAGATAGCCCTCAATGCAAAGGATCTAGGCGCAAATATTGGTGTGAGAGCTAATTCAGTCAAGGAAACACTGCATGTTGGTGAAGCGCATATTGAAGAAGAATCAGCCGAGTGGTTCTTGTGGATGAACAACTCCATTTGGCTCACTAATTTCACACACCATCAGGCTTCCAAGCAGCTCTCAAGCAAAAACAGTTTTCACACTACAGGCTTAATAATTTTGAGAGCCTAGGACTGAAATGAAGCTTGGTGTGCTTCCCGCACAAACCAATGCTCCACATGCGGGTTTCACATGCCACCAACTCCACAATCACAGACAACTTCAGCGACAAAGCTGTTTTCAGAGAGCCCTCAATACAAAGGCTCTAGGCGCAAATATTGATGTGAGAGCTAATTCAATCAAGGAAACACTGCATGTTGGTGAAGGGCATATTGAAGAAGAATCAGTCTAGTGGTTCTTGTGGGAGAACAACTCCATTGGGCTCACTAACTTCACACACCATCAGGCTTTCAAGCAGCTCTCAAGGAAACTCAGTTTTCACACTCTAGGCTTAATGCCCTTTGAGTGCATTATCTCGGAATGAACCTGGTAGAGCATCCCACAAAAACCAATGCTGCACATGCGGGTTTCACATGCCACCAACTCCACATTCACAGACAACTTGCTAGCCAAAGCCGTTTTCAGATAGCCCTCAACGCAAAAGCTGTAGGCGCAAATATTGGTGTGAGAGCTAATTCAGTCAAGGAAACACTGCATGTTGGTGAAGCGCATATTGAAGAAGAATCAGCCGAGTGGTTCTTGTTGGAGAACAACTCCATTTGGCTCACTAACTTCACACACCATCAGGCTTCCAAGCAGCTCTCAAGGAAAAACAGTTTTCACACTCTTTGCTTAATGCCCTTTGAGTGCCTAGGACTGAAATGAAGCTTGGTGAGCTTCCCACACAAACCAATGCTCCACATGCGGGTTTCACATGCCACCAACTCCACATTCACAGACAACTTCAGCGCCAAAGCTGTTTTCAGATAGCCCTCAATGCAAAGGCTCTAGGCGCAAATATTGGTGTGAGAGCTAATTCAATCAAGGAAACACTGCATGTTGGTGAAGCGCATATTGAAGAAGAATCAGCCAAGTGGTTCTTTCGGGGCAACAACTCCATTTGTCTCACTAACTTCACCCACCATCAGGCTTCCATGCAGCTCTCAAGGAAACTCAGTTTCCACACTAAAAGCTTAATGCCCTTTGAGCGCATTATGTAGGAATGAACCTGGTAGAGCATCCCACACAAACCAAGGCCCAACATGCGGGTTTCACATGCCACCAACTCCACATTCACAGACAACTTCAGCGCCAAAGTCGTTTTCAGATAGCCCTCAATGCAAAAGCTGTAGGCGCAAATATTGGTGTGAGAGCTAATTCAATCAAGGAAACAATGCATGTTGGTGAAGCGCATATTGAAGAAGAATCAGTCTAGTGTTTCTTGTTGGAGAACAACTCCATTTGGCTCACTAACTACACACACCATCAGGCTTCCATGCAGCTCTCAAGGAAACTCAGTTTTCACACTCTAGTCTTAATGCCCTTTGAGTGCATTATCTAGGAATGAACCTGGTAGAGCATCCCACACAAACCAATGCTCCACATATGGGTTTCACATGCCACCAACTCCACATTCACAGACAACCTCAGCGCCAAAGCCGTTTTCACATAGCCCTCATTACAAAGGCTCTAGGCGCAAATATTGGTGTGAGAGCTAATTCAATCAAGGAAACACTGCATGTTGGTGAAGTGCATATTGAAGAAGAATCAGCCGAGTGGTTCTTGTGGGAGAACAACTCCATTTGGCTCACTAACTTTACACACCATCAGGCTTCCAAGCAGCTCTCAAGGAAACTCAGTTTTCATACTCTAGGCTTAATGCCCTTTGAGTGCCTAGGACTGAATTGACGCTTGGTGAGCTTTCCACACAAACCAATGCTCCACATGCGGGTTTCACATGCCACCAACTCCACATTCACAGACAACTTCAGCGCCAAAGCCGTTTTCAGATAGCCCTCAATGCAAAGGCTCTAGGCGCAAATATTGGTGTGAGAGCTAATTCAATCAAGGAAACACTGCATGTTGGTGAAGCTCATATTGAAGAAGAATCAGCCAAGTGGTTCTTTCGGGGCAACAACTCCATTTGGCTCACTAACTTCACACACCATCAGGCTTCCATGCAGCTCTCAAGGAAACTTAGTTTTCACACTCTAGGCTTAATGCCCTTTGAGTGCATTATCTAGGAATGAACCTGGTAGAGCATCCCACACAAACCAATGCTCCACATGTGGGTTTCACATGCCACCAACTCCACATTCACAGACAACTTCCTAGCCAAACCGTTTTCAGATAGCCCTCAATGCAAAGGCTCTAGGCGCAAATATTGGTGTGAGAGCTAATTCAATCAAGGAAACACTGCATGTTGGTGAAGCGCATATTGAAGAAGAATCAGCCGAGTGGTTCTTGTGGGAGAACAACTCCATTTGGCTCACTAACTTCACACACCATCAGGCTTCCTTGCAGCTCTCAAGGAAACTCAGTTTTCATACTCTAGGCTTAATGCCCTTTGAGTGCATTATCTAGGAATGAACCTGGTAGAGCATCCCACACAAACCAATGCTCCACATGCGGGTTTCACATGCCACCAACTCCACATTCACAGACAACTTCAGCGCCAAAGCCGTTTTCAGATAGCCCTCAATGCAAAAGCTGTAGGCGCAACTATTGGTGTGAGAGCTAATTCAATCAAGGAAACACTGCATGTTGCTGAAGGGCATATTGAAGAAGAATCAGTCTAGTGTTTCTTGTGGGAGAACAACTCCATTTGGCTCACTAACTTCACACACCATCAGGCTTCCAAGCAGCTCTCAAGGAAACTCAGTTTTCACACTCTAGGCTTAATGCCCTTTGAGTGCCTAGGACTGAATTGAAGCTTGGTGAGCTTCCCACACAAACCAATGTTCCACATGCGGGTTTCACATGCCACCAACTCCACATTCACAGACAACTTCAGCGCCAAGGCCGTTTTCAGATAGCCCTCAATGCAAAAGCTGTAGGCGCAAATATTGGTGTGAGAGCTAATTCAATCAAGGAAACACTGCATGTTGGTGAAGCGCATATTGAAGAAGAATCAGCCAAGTGGTTCTTTCGGGGCAACAACTCCATTTGTCTCACTAACTTCACACACCATCAGGCTTCCATGCAGCTCTCAAGGAAACTCAGTTTGCATGCTAAAAGCGTAATGCCCTTTGAGTGCATTATCTAGGAATGAACCTGGTAGAGCATCCCACACAAACCAAGGCTCCACATGCGGGTTTCACATACCACCAACTAAACATTCACAGACAATGTCAGCGCCAAAGCCGTTTTCAGATAGCCCTCAATGCAAAGGCTCTAGGCGCAAATATTGATGTGAGAGCTAATTCAATCAAGGAAACACTGCATGTTGCTGAAGGGCATATTGAAGAAGAATCAGCCGAGTGGTTCTTGTGGGAGAACAACTCCATTTGGCTCACTAACTTCACACACCATTAGGCTTCCATGCATCTCTCAAGGAAACTCAGTTTTCACACTCTAGGCTTAATGCCCTTTGAGTGCATTATCTAGGAATGAACCTGGTAGAGCATCCCACACAAACCAATGCTCCACATGCGGGTTTCACATGCCACCAACTCCACATTCACAGACAACTTCAGCGCCAAAGCCGTTTTCAGATAGCCCTCAATGCAAAAGCTGTAGGCGCAAATATTGGTGTGAGAGCTAATTCAATCAAGGAAACACTGCATGTTGGTGAAGGGCATATTGAAGAAGAATCATTCGAGTGGTTCTTGTGGGAGAACAACTCCATTTGGCTCACTAACTTCACACACCATCAGGCTTCCAAGCAGCTCTCAAGGAAACTCAGTTTTCACACTCTAGGCTTAATGCCCTTTGAGTGCATTATCTAGGAATGAACCTGGTAGAGCATCCCACACAAACCAATGCTCCACATGCGGGTTTCACATGCCACCAACTCCACATTCACAGACAACTTCCTAGCCAAAGCCGTTTTCACATAGCCCTCATTACAAAGGCTCTAGGCACAAATATTGGTGTGAGAGCTAATTCAATCAAGGAAACACTGCATGTTGGTGAAGCGCATATTGAAGAAGAATCAGCCGAGTGGTTCTTGTGGGAGAACAACTCCATTGGGCTCACTAACTTTACACACCATCAGGCTTCCAAGCAGCTCTCAAGGAAACTCAGTTTTCACAGTCTAGGCTTAATGCCCTTTGAGTGCATTATCTCGGAATGAACCTGGTAGAGCATCGCACACAAACCAATGCTCCACATGCGGGTTTCACATGCCAACAACTCCACATTCACAGACAAGTTCAGCGCCAAAGCCATTTTCAGATAGCCCTTAATGCAAAAGCCTCTAGGCGCAAATATTGGTGTGAGAGCTAATTCAATCAAGGAAACACTGCATGTTGGTGAAGGGCATATTGAAGAAGAATCAGCCGAGTGGTTCTTGTGGGAGAACAACTCCATTTGGCTCACTAACTTCACACACCATCAGGCTTCCATGCAGCTCTCAAGGAAACTCAGTTTTCATACTCTAGGCTTAATGCCCTTTGAGTGCATTATCTAGGAATGAACCTGGTAGAGCATCCCACACAAACCAATGCTCCACATGCGGGTTTCACATGCCACCAACTCCACATTCACAGACAACTTGCTAGCAAAAGCCGTTTTCAGATAGCCCTCAACGCAAAAGCTGTAGGCGCAAATAGTGGTGTGAGAGCTAATTCAGTCAAGGAAACACTGCATGTTGGTGAAGCGCATATTGAAGAAGAATCAGCCGAGTGGTTCTTGTGGGAGAACAACTCCATTTGGCTCACTAACTTCACACACCATCAGGCTTCCAAGCAGCTCTCAAGGAAAAACAGTTTTCACACTCTTTGCTTAATGCCCTTTGAGTGCCTAGGACTGAAATGAAGCTTGGTGAGCTTCCCACACAAACCAATGCTCCACATGCGGGTTTCACATGCCACCAACTCCACATTCACAGACAACTTCAGCGCCAAAGCTGTTTTCAGATAGCCCTCAATGCAAAGGCTCTAGGCGCAAATATTGGTGTGAGAGCTAATTCAATCAAGGAAACACTGCATGTTGGTGAAGCGCATATTGAAGAAGAATCAGCCAAGTGGTTCTTTCGGGGCAACAACTCCATTTGTCTCACTAACTTCACACACCATCAGGCTTCCATGCAGCTCTCAAGGAAACTCAGTTTCCATGCTAAAAGCTTAATGCCCTTTGAGCGCATTATGTAGGAATGAACCTGGTAGAGCATCCCACACAAACCAAGGCCCAACATGCGGGTTTCACATGCCACCAACTCCACATTCACAGACAACTTCAGCGCCAAAGCCGTTTTCAGATAGCCCTCAATGCAAAAGCTGTAGGCGCAAATATTGGTGTGAGAGCTAATTCAATCAAGGAAACAATGCATGTTGGTGAAGCGCATATTGAAGAAGAATCAGTCTAGTGTTTCTTGTTGGAGAACAACTCCATTTGGCTCACTAACTACACACACCATCAGGCTTCCATGCAGCTCTCAAGCAAACTCAGTTTTCACACTCTAGTCTTAATGCCCTTTGAGTGCATTATCTAGGAATGAACCTGGTAGAGCATCCCACACAAACCAATGCTCCACATATGGGTTTCACATGCCACCAACTCCACATTCACAGACAACCTCAGCGCCAAAGCCGTTTTCACATAGCCCTCATTACAAAGGCTCTAGGCGCAAATATTGGTGTGAGAGCTAATTCAATCAAGGAAACACTGCATGTTGGTGAAGTGCATATTGAAGAAGAGTCAGCCGAGTGGTTCTTGTGGGAGAACAACTCCATTGGGCTCACTAACTTTACACACCATCAGGCTTCCAAGCAGCTCTCAAGGAAACTCAGTTTTCATACTCTAGGCTTAATGCCCTTTGAGTGCATTATCTAGGAATGAACCTGGTAGAGCATCCCACACAAACCAAGGCTCCACATGCGGGTTTCACATGCCACCAACTCACATTCACAGACAACTTCAACGCCAAAGTCGTTTTCAGATAGCCCTCAATACAAAGGCTCTAGGCGCAAATATTGGTGTGAGAGTTAATTCAATCAAGGAAACACTGCATGTTGCTGAAGGGCATATTGAAGAAGAATCAGCCGAGTGGTTCTTGTGGGAGAACAACTCCATTGGGCTCACTAACTTTATACACCATCAGGCTTCCAAGCAGCTCTCAAGGAAACTCAGTTTTCATACTCTAGGCTTAATGCCTTTTGAGTGAATTATCTAGGAATGAACCTGGTAGAGCATCAAACACAAACCAATGCTCCACATGCGGGTTTCACATGCCACCAACTCCACATTCACAGACAACTTCAGCGCCAAAGCCGTTTTCAGATGGCCCTCAATGCAAAAGCTCTAGCCCAAATATTGGTGTGAGAGCTAATTCAATCAAGGAAACACTGCATGTTGCTGAAGGGCATATTGAAGAAGAATCAGCCGAGTGGTTCTTGTGGGAGAACAACTCCATTTGGCTCACTAACTTCACACACCATCAGGCTTCCAAGCAGCTCTCAAGAAACTCAGTTTTCACACTCTAGGCTTAATGCCCTTTGAGTGCCTAGGACTGAATTGAAGCTTGGTGAGCTTTCCACACAAACCAATGCTCCACATGCGGGTTTCACATGCCACCAACTCCACATTCACAGACAACTTCAGCGCCAAAGCCGTTTTCAGATAGCCCTCAATGCAAAGGCTCTAGGCGCAAATATTGGTGTGAGAGCTAATTCAATCAAGGAAACACTGCATGTTGGTGAAGCTCATATTGAAGAAGAATCAGCCAAGTGGTTCTTTCGGGGCAACAACTCCATTTGGCTCACTAACTTCACACACCATCAGGCTTCCATGCAGCTCTCAAGGAAACTCAGTTTCCATGCTAAAAGCTTAATGCCCTTTGAGTGCATTATCTAGGAATGAACCTGGTAGAGCATCCCACACAAACCAAGGCTCCACATGCGGGTTTCACATGCCACCAACTCCACATTCACAGACAACTTCCTAGCCAAACCGTTTTCAGATAGCCCTCAATGCAAAGGCTCTAGGCGCAAATATTGGTGTGAGAGCTAATTCAATCAAGGAAACACTGCATGTTGGTGAAGCGCATATTGAAGAAGAATCAGCCGAGTGGTTCTTGTGGGAGAACAACTCCATTTGGCTCACTAACTTAACACACCATCAGGCTTCCTTGCAGCTCTCAAGGAAACTCAGTTTTCATACTCTAGGCTTAATGCCCTTTGAGTGCATTATCTAGGAATGAACCTGGTAGAGCATCCCACACAAACCAATGCTCCACATGCGGGTTTCACATGCCACCAACTCCACATTCACAGACAACTTCAGCGCCAAAGCCGTTTTCAGATAGCCCTCAATGCAAAAGCTGTAGGCGCAAATATTGGTGTGAGAGCTAATTCAATCAAGGAAACACTGCATGTTGCTGAAGGGCATATTGAAGAAGAATCAGTCTAGTGTTTCTTGTGGGAGAACAACTCCATTTGGCTCACTAACTTCACACACCATCAGGCTTCCAAGCAGCTCTCAAGGAAACTCAGTTTTCACACTCTAGGCTTAATGCCCTTTGAGTGCCTAGGACTGAATTGAAGCTTGGTGAGCTTCCCACACAAACCAATGTTCCACATGCGGGTTTCACATGCCACCAACTCCACATTCACAGACAACTTCAGCGCCAAAGCCGTTTTCAGATAGCCCTCAATGCAAAAGCTGTAGGCGCAAATATTGGTGTGAGAGCTAATTCAATCAAGGAAACACTGCATGTTGGTGAAGCGCATATTGAAGAAGAATCAGCCAAGTGGTTCTTTCGGGGCAACAACTCCATTTGTCTCAATAACTTCACACACCATCAGGCTTCCATGCAGCTCTCAAGGAAACTCAGTTTCCATGCTAAAAGCTTAATGCCCTTTGAGTGCATTATCTAGGAATGAACCTGGTAGAGCATCCCACACAAACCAAGGCTCCACATGCGGGTTTCACATACCACCAACTAAACATTCACAGACAACGTCAGCGCCAAAGCCGTTTTCAGATAGCCCTCAATGCAAAGGCTCTAGGCGCAAATATTGATGTGAGAGCTAATTCAATCAAGGAAACACTGCATGTTGCTGAAGGGCATATTGAAGAAGAATCAGCCGAGTGGTTCTTGTGGGAGAACAACTCCATTTGGCTCACTAACTTCACACACCATTAGGCTTCCATGCATCTCTCAAGGAAACTCAGTTTTCACACTCTAGGCTTAATGCCCTTTGAGTGCATTATCTAGGAATGAACCTGGTAGAGCATCCCACACAAACCAATGCTCCACATGCGGGTTTCACATGCCACCAACTCCACATTCACAGACAACTTCAGCGCCAAAGCCGTTTTCAGATAGCCCTCAATGCAAAAGCTGTAGGCGCAAATATTGGTGTGAGAGCTAATTCAATCAAGGAAACACTGCATGTTGGTGAAGGGCATATTGAAGAAGAATCAGTCGAGTGCTTCTTGTGGGAGAACAACTCCATTTGGCTCACTAACTTCACACACCATCAGGCTTCCAAGCAGCTCTCAAGCAAACTCAGTTTTCACACTCTAGGCTTAATGCCCTTTGAGTGCATTATCTAGGAATGAACCTGGTAGAGCATCCCACACAAACCAATGCTCCACATGCGGGTTTCACATGCCACCAACTCCACATTCACAGACAACTTCCTAGCCAAAGCCGTTTTCACATAGCCCTCATTACAAAGGCTCTAGGCACAAATATTGGTGTGAGAGCTAATTCAATCAAGGAAACACTGCATGTTGGTGAAGCGCATATTGAAGAAGAATCAGCCGAGTGGTTCTTGTGGGAGAACAACTCCATTGGCTCACTAACTTTACACACCATCAGGCTTCCAAGCAGCTCTCAAGGAAACTCAGTTTTCACAGTCTAGGCTTAATGCCCTTTGAGTGCATTATCTAGGAATGAACCTGGTAGAGCATCGCACACAAACCAATGCTCCACATGCGGGTTTCACATGCCACCAACTCCACATTCACAGACAACTTCAGCGCCAAAGCCATTTTCAGATAGCCCTTAATGCAAAAGCCTCTAGGCGCAAATATTGGTGTGAGAGCTAATTCAATCAAGGAAACACTGCATGTTGGTGAAGGGCATATTGAAGAAGAATCAGCCGAGTGGTTCTTGTGGGAGAACAACTCCATTTGGCTCACTAACTTCACACACCATCAGGCTTCCATGCAGCTCTCAAGGAAACTCAGTTTTCATACTCTAGGCTTAATGCCCTTTGAGTGCATTATCTAGGAATGAACCTGGTAGAGCAACCCACACAAACCAATGCTCCACATGCGGGTTTCACATGCCACCAACTCCACATTCACAGACAACTTCAGCGCCAAAGCCGTTTTCAGATAGCCCTCAATGCAAAAGCTGTAGGCGCAAATATTGGTGTGAGAGCTAATTCAATCAAGGAAACACTGCATGTTGCTGAAGGGCATATTGAAGAAGAATCAGTCTAGTGTTTCTTGTGGGAGAACAACTCCATTTGGCTCACTAACTTCACACACCATCAGGCTTCCAAGCAGCTCTCAAGGAAACTCAGTTTTCACACTCTAGGCTTAATGCACTTTGAGTGCCTAGGACTGAATTGAAGCTTGGTGAGCTTCCCACACAAACCAATGTTCCACATGCGGGTTTCACATGCCACCAACTCCACATTCACAGACAACTTCAGCGCCAAAGCCGTTTTCAGATAGCCCTCAATGCAAAAGCTGTAGGCGCAAATATTGGTGTGAGAGCTAATTCAATCAAGGAAACACTGCATGTTGGTGAAGCGCATATTGAAGAAGAATCAGCCAAGTGGTTCTTTCGGGGCAACAACTGCATTTGGCTCACTAACTTCACACACCATCAGGCTTCCATGTAGCTCTCAAGGAAACTCAGTTTCCATGCTAAAAGCCTAATGCCCTTTGAGTGCATTATCTAGGAATGAACCTGGTAGAGCATCCCACACAAACCAAGGCTCCACATGCGGGTTTCACATGCCACCAACTAAACATTCACAGACAACGTCAGCGCCAAAGCCGTTTTCAGATAGCCCTCAATGCAAAGGCTCTAGGCGCAAATATTGATGTGAGAGCTAATTCAATCAAGGAAACACTGCATGTTGCTGAAGGGCATATTGAAGAAGAATCAGCCGAGTGGTTCTTGTGGGAGAACAACTCCATTTGGCTCACTAACTTCACACACCATCAGGCTTCCAAGCAGCTCTCAAGCAAACTCAGTTTTCACACTCTAGGATTAATGCCCTTTGAGTGCATTATCTAGGAATGAACCTGGTAGAGCATCCCACACAAACCAATGCTCCACATGCGGGTTTCACATGCCACCAACTCCACATTCACAACTTCCTAGCCAAAGCCGTTTTCTCATAGCCCTCATTACAAAGGCTCTAGGCACAAATATTGGTGTGAGAGCTAATTCAATCAAGGAAACACTGCATGTTGGTGAAGCGCATATTGAAGAAGAATCAGCCGAGTGGTTCTTGTGGGAGAACAACTCCATTGGGCTCACTAACTTTACACACCATCAGGCTTCCAAGCAGCTCTCAAGGAAACTCAGTTTTCACAGTCTAGGCTTAATGCCCTTTGAGTGCATTATCTCGGAATGAACCTGGTAGAGCATCCCACACAAACCAATGCTCCACATGTGGGTTTCACATGCCACCAACTCCACATTCACAGAAACTTCAGCGCCAAAGCCGTTTTCAGATAGCCCTCAATGCAAAGGCTCTAGGCGCAAATATTGGTGTGAGAGCTAATTCAATCAAGGAAACACTGCATGTTGGTGAAGCGCATATTGAAGAAGAATCAGCCGAGTGGTTCTTGTGGGAGAACAACTCCATTGGGCTCACTAACTTCACACACCATCAGGCCTCCATGCAGCTCTCAAGGAAACTCAGTTTTCACACTCTAGGCTTAATGCCCTTTGAGTGCATTATCTCGGAATGAACCTGGTAGAGCATCGCACACAAACCAATGCTGCACATGTGGGTTTCACATGCCACCAACTCCACATTCACAGACAAGTTCAGCGCCAAAGCCGTTTTCAGATAGCCCTTAATGCAAAAGCCTCTAGGCGCATATATTGGTGTGAGAGCTAATTCAATCAAGGAAACACTGCATGTTGCTGAAGGGCATATTGAAGAAGAATCAGTCGAGTGGTTCTTGTGGGAGAACAACTCCATTTGGCTCACTAACTTCACACACCATCAGGCTTCCAAGCAGCTCTCAAGCAAACTCAGTTTTCACACTCTAGGCTTAATGCCCTTTGAGTGCATTATCTAGGAATGAACCTGGTAGAGCATCCCATACAAACCAATGCTCCACATGCGGGTTTCACATGCCACCAACTCCACATTCACAGACAACTTCCTAGCCAAAGCCGTTTTCACATAGCCCTCATTACAAAGGCTCTAGGCACAAATATTGGTGTGAGAGCTAATTCAATCAAGGAAACACTGCATGTTGGTGAAGCGCATATTGAAGAAGAATCAGCCGAGTGGTTCTTGTGGGAGAACAACTCCATTGGGCTCACTAACTTTACACACCATCAGGCTTCCAAGCAGCTCTCAAGGAAACTCAGTTTTCACAGTCTAGGCTTAATGCCCTTTGAGTGCATTATCTCGGAATGAACCTGGTAGAGCATCCCACACAAACCAATGCTCCACATGCGGGTTTCACATGCCACCAACTCCACATTCACAGACAATTTCAGCGCCAAAGCCGTTTTCAGATAGCCCTCAATGCAAAAGCTGTAGGCGCAAATATTGGTGTGAGAGCTAATTCAATCAAGGAAACACTGCATGTTGCTGAAGGGCATATTGAAGAAGAATCAGTCTAGTGTTTCTTGTGGGAGAACAACTCCATTTGGCTCACTAACTTCACAGACCATCAGGCTTCCAAGCAGCTCTCAAGGAAACTCAGTTTTCACACTCTAGGCTTAATGCCCTTTGAGTGCCTAGGACTGAATTGAAGCTTGGTGAGCTTCGCACACAAACCAATGTTCCACATGCGGGTTTCACATGCCACCAACTCCACATTCACAGACAACTTCAGCGCCAAAGCCGTTTTCAGATAGCCCTCAATGCAAAAGCTGTAGGCGCAAATATTGGTGTGAGAGCTAATTCAATCAAGGAAACACTGCATGTTGGTGAAGCGCATATTGAAGAAGAATCAGCCGAGTGGTTCTTTCGGGGCAACAACTCCATTTGGCTCACTAACTTCACACACCATCAGGCTTCCATGCAGCTCTCAAGGAAACTCAGTTTCCATGCTAAAAGCTTAATGCCCTTTGAGTGCATTATCTAGGAATGAACCTGGTAGAGCATCCCACACAAACCAAGGCTCCACATGCGGGTTTCACATGCCACCAACTAAACATTCACAGACAACTTCCTAGCCAAAGCCGTTTTCAGATAGCCCTCAATGCAAAGGCTCTAGGCGCAAATATTGATGTGAGAGCTAATTCAATCAAGGAAACACTGCAAGTTGCTGAAGGGCATATTGAAGAAGAATCAGTCTAGTGTTTCTTGTGGGAGAACAACTCCATTTGGCTCACTAACTTCACACACCATCAGGCTTCCAAGCAGCTCTCAAGCAAACTCAGTTTTCACACTCTAGGCTTAATGCCCTTTGAGTGCATTATCTAGGAATGAACCTGGTAGAGCATCCCACACAAACCAATGCTCCACATGCGGGTTTCACATGCCACCAACTCCACATTCACAGACAACTTCAGCGCCAAAGCCGTTTTCTCATAGCCCTCATTACAAAGGCTCTAGGCACAAATATTGGTGTGAGAGCTAATTCAATCAAGGAAACACTGCATGTTGGTGAAGCGCATATTGAAGAAGAATCAGCCGAGTGGTTCTTGTGGGAGAACAACTCCATTGGGCTCACTAACTTTACACACCATCAGGCTTCCAAGCAGCTCTCAAGGAAACTCAGTTTTCACAGTCTAGGCTTAATGCCCTTTGAGTGCATTATCTAGGAATGAACGTGGTAGAGCATCCCACACAAACCAATGCTCCACATGCGGGTTTCACATGCCACCAACTCACATTCACAGACAACTTCCTAGCCAAAGCCGTTTTCAGATAGCCCTCAATACAAAGGCTCTAGGCGCAAATATTGGTGTGAGAGTTAATTCAATCAAGGAAACACTGCATGTTGCTGAAGCGCATATTGAAGAAGAATCAGCCGAGTGGTTCTTGTGGGAGAACAACTCCATTTGGCTCACTAACTTCACACACCATCAGGCTTCCAAGCAGCTCTCAAGGAAACTCAGTTTTCACACTCTAGGCTTATAGCCCTTTGAGTGCATTGTCTAGGAATGAACCTGGTAGAGCATCCCACACAAACCAATGCTCCACATGTGGGTTTCACATGCCACCAACTCCACATTCACAGACAACTTCAGCGCCAAAGCCGTTTTCAGATAGCCCTCAATGCAAAGGCTCTAGGCGCAAATATTGGTGTGAGAGCTAATTCAATCAAGGAAACACTGCATGTTGGTGAAGCGCATATTGAAGAAGAATCAGTCTAGTGTTTCTTGTGGGAGAACAACTCCATTTTGCTCACTAACTTCACACACCATCAGGCTTCCAAGCAGCTCTCAAGGAAACTCAGTTTTCATACTCTTGCCTTAATGCCCTTTGAGTGCATTATCTAGGAATGAACCTGGTAGAGCATCCCACACAAACCAATGCTCCACATGCGGGTTTCACATGCCACCAACTCCACATTCACAGACCACTTCAGCGCCAAAGCCGTTTTCAGATAGCCCTTAATGCAAAGGCTCTATTCACAAATATTGGTGTGAGAGCTAATTCAATCAAGGAAAAACTGCATGTTGGTGAAGCACATATTGAAGAAGAATCGGCCGAGTGGTTCTTGTGGGAGAACAACTCCATTGGGCTCACTAACTTCACACACCATCAGGCTTCCATGAGGCTCTCAAGGAAACTCAGTTGTCACAATCTAGGCTTAATGCCCTTTGAGTGCCTAGGACTGAAACGAACTTGGTGAGCTTCCCACACAAACCAATGCGATACATGCGGGTTTCACATGCCACCAACTCCACATTCACAGACAACTTCCTAGCCAAAGCTGTTTTCAGATAGCCCTCAATGCAAAAGATCTAGGCGCAAATATTGGTGTGAGAGCTAATTCAATCAAGGAAACACTGCATGTTGCTGAATGGCATATTGAAGAAGAATCAGTCGAATGGTTCTTCTGGGAGAACAACTCCATTTGGCTCACTAACTTCACACACCATCAGGCTACCAACAGCTCACAAGGAAACTCAGTTTTCACACTCCAGGCTTAATGCCCTTTGAGTGCATTATCTAGGAAGGAACCTGGTAGAGCATCCCACACAAACCAATGCTCCACATGAGGGTTTCACATGCCACCAACTCCACATTCACAGACAACTTCAGCGCCAAAGCTGTTTTCAGATAGCCCTCAATACAAAGGCTCTAGGTGCAAGTATTGGTGTGGGAGCTAATCAATCAAGGAAACACTGCATGTTGGTGAAGCGCATATTGAAGAAGAATCAGCCGAGTGGTTCTTGTGGGAGAACAACTCCATTTGGCTCACTAACTTTACACACCATCAGGCTTCCAAGCAGCTCTCAAGGAAACTCAGTTTTCACACTCTAGGCTTAATGCCCTTTGACTGCATTATCTAGGAATGAACCTGGTAGAGCATCCCACACAAACCAATGCTCCACATGCGGGTTTCACATGCCACCAACTCACATTCACAGACAACTTCCTAGCCAAAGCCGTTTTCAGATAGCCCTCAATAAAAAGGCTCTAGGCGCAAATATTTGTGTGAGAGCTAATTCAATCAAGGAAACACTGCATGTTGCTGAAGGGCATATTGAAGAAGAATCAGTCCAGTGTTTCTTGTGGGAGAACAACTCCATTTGGCTCACTAATTTCACACACCATCAGGCTTCCATGCAGCTCTCGAGGAAACTCAGTGGTCACACTCTAGGCTTAATTCCCTTTAAGTGCCTAGGACTGAAATGAACTTGGTGAGCTTCCCACAAAAACCAATGCTCCACATGCGGGTTTCACATGCCACCAACTCCACATTCACAGACAACTTCAGCGCCAAAGCCGTTTTCGGATAGCCCTCAATGCGAAGGCTCTAGGTGCAAATATTGGTGTGAGAGTTAATTCAATCAAGGAAACACTGCATGTTGGTGAAGCGCATATTGAAGAAGAATCAGCCGAGTGGTTCTTGTGGGAGAACAACTCCATTTGGCTCACTAACTTCACACACCATCAGGCTTCCTTGCAGCTCTCAAGGAAACTCAGTTTTCACACTCTAGGCTTAATGCCCTTTGAGTGCATTGTCTAGGAATGAACCTGGTAGAGCATCCCACACAAACCAATGCTCCACATGCGGGTTTCACATGCCACCAACTCCACATTCACAGACAACTTCAGCGCCAAAGCCGTTTTCAGATAGCCCTCAATGCAAAGGTCTAGGCGTAAATATTCGTGTGAGAGCTAATTCAATCAAGGAAACACTGCATGTTGGTGAAGGGCATATTGAAGAAGGATCAGCCGAGTGGTTCTTGTGGGAGAACAACTCCACTGATCTCACTAACTTCACACACCATCAGGTTTCCATGCAGCTCTCAAGGAAACTCAGTCGTCACACTCTAGGCTTAATGCCCTTTGAGTGCATTATCTAGGAATGAACCTGGTAGAGCATCCCACACAAACCAATGCTTCACATGCGGGTTTCACATGCCACCAACTCCACATTCACAGACAACTTCCTAGCCAAAGCCGTTTTCAGATAGCCCTTAATGCAAAAGCCTCTAGGCGCAAATATTGGTGTGAGAGCTAATTCAATCAAGGAAACACTGCATGTTGGTGAAGCGCATAATGAGGAAGAATCAGCCGAGTGGTTCTTGTGGGAGAACAACTCCATTTGGCTCACTAACTTCACACACCATCAGGCTTCCCTGCAGCTCTCAAGGAAACTCAGTTTTCATACTCTTGCCTTAATGCCCTTTGAGTGCATTATCTAGGAATGAACCTGGTAGAGCATCCCACACAAACCAATGCTCCACATGCGGGTTTCACATGCCACCAACTCCACATTCACAGACAACTTCCTAGCCAAACACATTTTCAGATAGCCCTTAATGCAAAAGCTCTAGGCACAAATATTTTTTGTGAGAGCTAATTCAATCAAGGAAACAATGCATGTTGGTGAAGCGCATATTGAAGAAGAATCAGCCGAGTGGTTCTTGTGGGAGAACAATTCCATTGGGCTCACTAACTTCACACACCATCAGGCTTCCAAGCAGCTCTCAAGCAAACTCAGTTTTCACACTCTAGGCTTAATGCCCTTTGAGTGCATTATCTAGGAATGAACCTGGTAGAGCATCCCACACAAACCAATGCTCCACATGCAGGTTTCACATGCCACCAACTCCATATTCACAGACAACTTCAGCGCCAAAGCCGTTTTCAGATAGCCCTCAATGCAAAGGCTCTAGGCGCAACTATTGGTGTGAGAGCTAATTCAATCAAGGAAACACTGCATGTTGGTGAAGCGCATTTTGAAGAAGAATCAGCCGAGTGGTTCTTATGGGAGAACAACTCCATTTGGCTCACTAACTTTACACACCATTAGGCTTCCATGCAGCACTCAAGGAAACTCAGTTTTCACACTCTAGGCTTAATGCCCTTTGAGTGCCTAGGACTGAAATGAAGCTTGGAGAGCTTCCCACACAAACCAATGCTCCACATGCGGGTTTCACATGTCACCAACTCCACATTCACAGACAAGTTCAGCGCCAAAGCCATTTTCAGATAGCCCTCAATGCAAAAGATCTAGGCGCAAATATTGGTGTGGGAGCTAATTCAATCAAGGAAACACTGCATGTTGGTGAAGCGCATATTGAAGAAGAATCAGCCGAGTGGTTCTTGTGGGAGAACAACTCCATTGGGCTGACTAACTTTACACACCATCAGGCTTCCAAGCAGCTCTCAAGGAAACTCAGTTTTCACACTCTAGGCGTGATGCCCTTTGAGTGCATTATCTAGGAATGAACCTGGTAGAGCATCCCACACAAACCAAGGCTCCACATGCGGGTTTCACATGCCACCAACTCCACATTCACAGACAACTTCCTAGCCAAACACATTTTCAGATAGCCCTCAATACAAAGGCTCTAGGCACAAATATTGGTGTGAGAGCTAATTCAATCAAGGAAAAACTGCATGTTGGTGAAGCGCATATTGAAGAAGAATCAGCCGAGTGGTTCTTGTGGGAGAACAACTCCATTTGGCTCACTAACTTCACACACCCCCAGGCTTCCAAGCAGCTCTCAAGGAAACTCAGTTTTCGCAATCTAGGCTTAATGCCCTTTGAGTGCATTATCTAGGAATGATCCTGGTAGAGCATCCCACCCAAACCAATGCTCCACATGCGGGTTTCACATGCCACCAACTCCACATTCACAGACAACTTCAGCGCAAAAGCCGTTTTCAGATAGAACTCAATACAAAGGCTCTAGGCGCAAATATTGGTGTGAGAGCTAATTCAATCAAGGAAACACTGCATGTTGCTGCACGGCATATTGAAGAAGAATCAGTTGAGTGGTTCTTGTGTGAGAACAACTCCATTGGGCTCACTAACTTTACACACCATCAGGCTTCCAAGCAGCTCTCTAGGAAACTCCGTTTTCACACTCTAGGCTTAATGCCCTTTGAGTGCCTAGGAATGAAATGAATCTTGGTGAGCTTCCCACACAAACCAATGCTCCACATGCGGCTTTCACATGCCACAAACTCCACATTCACAGACAACTTCAGCGCCAAAGCCGTTTTCAGATAGCCCTTAATGCAAAAGCTCTATTCACAAATATTATTGGTGTGAGAGCTAATTCAATCAAGGAAACACTGCATGTTGGTGAAGCACATATTGAAGAAGAATCAGCCAAGTGGTTCTTGCGGGAGGACAACTCCATTGGGCTCACTAACTTCACACACCATCAGGCTTCCAAGCAGCTCTCAAGGAAACTCAGTTTTCACACTCTAGGCTTAATGCCCTTTGAGTGCATTATCTAGGAATGAACCTGGTAGACCATCCCACACAAACCAATGCTCCACATGCGGGTTTCACATGCCACCAACTCCACATTCACAGACAACTTCCTAGCCAAAGCCGTTTTCAGATAGCCCTTAATGCAAAAGCTCTATTCACAAATATTGGTGTGAGAGCTATTTCAATCTAGGAAACACTGCATGTTGCTGAAGGGCATATTGAAGAAGAATCAGCCTAGTGTTTCTTGTGAGAGAACAACTTCATTTGGCTCACTAACTTCACACACCATCAGGCTTCCATGCAGCTCTCAAGGAAACTCAGTTTTCACACTCTAGGCGTAATGCCCTTTGAGTGCATTATCTAGGAATGAACCTGGTAGAGCATCCCACACAAACCATTGCTCCACATGCGGGTTTCACATGCCACCAACTCCACATTCACAGACAACTTCAGCGCCAAAGCCGTTTTCAGATAGCCCTCAATGCAAAGCCTCTAGGCGCAAATATTGGTGTGAGAGCTAATTCAATCAAGGAAACACTCCATGTTGGTGAAGCGCATAATGAAGAAGAATCAGTCTAGTTTTTCTTGTGGGAGAACAACTCCATTTGGCTCACTAACTTCACACACCATCAGGCTTCCAAGCAGCTCTCAAGGAAACTCAGCTTTCACACTCTAGGCTTAATGCCCTTTGAGTGCATTATCTAGGAATGAACCTGGTAGAGCATCCCACACAAACCAATGCTCCACATGCGGGTTTCACATGCCACCAACTTCACATTCACAGACAACTTCCTAGCCAAAGCCGTTTTCAGATAGCCCTCAATACAAAGGCTCTAGGCGCAAATATTGGTGTGAAAGCTAATTCAATCAAGGAAACACTGCATGTTGGTAAAGCACATATTGAAGAAGAATTAGCAGAGTGGTTTTTGTGGGAGAACAACTCCATTTGGCTAACTAACTTCACACACCATAGGCTTCCATGCAGCTCTCAAGGAAACTCAGTTTTCACACTCTAGGCTTAATGCCCTTTGAGTGCATTATCTAGGAATGAACCTGGTAGAGCATCCCACACAAACCAATGCTCCACATGCGGGTTTCACATGCCACCAACTTCACATTCACAGACAACTTCCTAGCCAAAGCCGTTTTCAGATAGCACTCAATACAAAGGCTCTAGGCGCAAATATTGGTGTGAGAGCTAATTCAATCAAGGAAACACTGCATGTTGGTGAAGCACATATTGAAGAAGAATCAGCCGAGTGGTTTTTGTGGGAGAACAACTCCATTTGGCTCACTAACTTCACACACCATCAGGCTTCCATGCAGCTCTCAAGGAAACTCAGTTTTCACACGCTAGGCTTAATGCCCTTTGAGTACATTATCTAGGAATGAACCTGGTAAAACTCCCAACACAAACCAATGCTCCACATGCGGGTTTCACATGCCACCAACTCCACATTCACAGACAACTTCAGCGCCAAAGCCGTTTTCAGATAGCCCTCAATGCAAAGGCTCTAGGCGCAACTATTGGTGTGAGAGCTAATTCAATCAAGGAAACACTGCATGTTGGTGAAGCGCATTTTGAAGAAGAATCAGCCGAGTGGTTCTTATGGGAGAACAACTCCATTTGGCTCACTAACTTTACACACCATTAGGCTTCCATGCAGCACTCAAGGAAACTCAGTTTTCACACTCTAGGCTTAATGCCCTTTGAGTGCCTAGGACTGAAATGAAGCTTGGAGAGCTTCCCACACAAACCAATGCTCCACATGCGGGTTTCACATGCCACCAACTCCACATTCACAGACAAGTTCAGCGCCAAAGCCATTTTCAGATAGCCCTCAATGCAAAAGATCTAGGCGCAAATATTGGTGTGGGAGCTAATTCAATCAAGGAAACACTGCATGTTGCTGAAGCGCATATTGAAGAAGAATCAGCCGAGTGGTTCTTGTGGGAGAACAACTCCATTGGGCTAACTAACTTTACACACCATCAGGCTTCCAAGCAGCTCTCAAGGAAACTCAGTTTTCACACTCTAGGCGTAATGCCCTTTGAGTGCATTATCTAGGAATGAACCTGGTAGAGCATCCCACACAAACCAAGGCTCCACATGCGGGTTTCACATGCCACCAACTCCACATTCACAGACAACTTCCTAGCCAAACACATTTTCAGATAGCCCTCAATACAAAGGCTCTAGGCACAAATATTGGTGTGAGAGCTAATTCAATCAAGGAAAAACTGCATGTTGGTGAAGCGCATATTGAAGAAGAATCAGCCGAGTGGTTCTTGTGGGAGAACAACTCCATTTGGCTCACTAACTTCACACACCCTCAGGCTTCCAAGCAGCTCTCAAGGAAACTCAGTTTTGGCAATCTAGGCTTAATGCCCTTTGAGTGCATTATCTAGGAATGATCCTGGTAGAGCATCCCACCCAAACCAATGCTCCACATGCGGTTTTCACATGCCACCAACTCCACATTCACAGACAACTTCAGCGCAAAAGCCGTTTTCAGATAGCCCTCAATGCAAAGGTCTAGGCGTAAATATTGGTGTGAGAGCTAATTCAATCAAGGAAACACTGCATGTTGGTGAAGCGCATATTGAAGAAGAATCAGCCGAGTGGTTCTTGTGGGAGAACAATTCCATTGGGCTCACTAACTTCACACACCATCAGGCTTCCCTGCAGCTCTCAAGGAAACTCAGTTTTCATACTCTTGCCTTAATGCCCTTTGAGTGCATTATCTAGGAATGAACCTGGTAGAGCATCCCACACAAACCAATGCTCCACATGCGGGTTTCACATGCCACCAACTCCACATTCACAGACAACTTCAGCGCCAAAGCCGTTTTCAGATAGCCCTCAATGCAAAAGCTGTGGGCGCAACTATTGTTGTGAGAGCTAATTCAATCAAGGAAACACTGCATGTTGCTGAAGGGCATATTGAAGAAGAATCAGTCTAGTGTTTCTTGTGGGAGAACAACTGCATTTGGCTCACTAACTTCACACACCATCAGGCTTCCAAGCAGCTCTCAAGGAAACTCAGTTTTCACACTCTAGGCTTAATGCCCTTTGAGTACAATATCTAGGAATGAACCTGGTAAAGCTTCCCACACAAACCAATGCTCCACATGCGGGTTTCACATGCCACCAACTCCACATTCACAGACAAATTCCTAGCCAAAGCCGTTTTCAGATAGCCCTTAATGCAAAAGCTCTAGGCACAAATATTTTTTTGTGAGAGCTAATTCAATCAAGGAAACAATGCATGTTGGTGAAGCGCATATTGAAGAAGAATCAGCCGAGTGGTTCTTGTGGGAGAACAATTCCATTGGGCTCACTAACTTCACACACCATCAGGCTTCCAAGCAGCTCTCAAGGAAACTCAGTTTTCACACTCTAGGCTTAATGCCCTTTGAGTGCATTATCTAGGAATGAACCTGGTAGAGCATCCCACACAAACCAATGCTCCACATGCGGGTTTCACATGCCACCAACTCCACATTCACAGACAACTTCAGCGCCAAAGCCGTTTTCAGATAGCCCTCAATGCAAAGGCTCTAGGCGCAACTATTGGTGTGAGACCTAATTCAATCAAGGAAACACTGCATGTTGGTGAAGCGCATTTTGAAGAAGAATCAGCCGAGTGGTTCTTATGGGAGAACAACTCCATTTGGCTCACTAACTTTACACACCATTAGGCTTCCATGCAGCACTCAAGGAAACTCAGTTTTCACACTCTAGGCTTAATGCCCTTTGAGTGCCTAGGACTGAAATGAACCTTGGAGAGCTTCCCACACAAACCAATGCTCCACATGCGGGTTTCACATGCCACCAACTCCACATTCACAGACAAGTTCAGCGCCAAAGCCATTTTCAGATAGCCCTCAATGCAAAAGATCTAGGCGCAAATATTGGTGTGGGAGCTAATTCAATCAAGGAAACACTGCATGTTGCTGAAGCGCATATTGAAGAAGAATCAGCCGAGTGGTTCTTGTGGGAGAACAACTCCATTGGGCTGACTAACTTTACACACCATCAGGCTTCCAAGCAGCTCTCAAGGAAACTCAGTTTTCACACTCTAGGCGTAATGCCCATTGAGTGCATTATCTAGGAATGAACCTGGTAGAGCATCCCACACAAACCAAGGCTCCACATGCGGGTTTCACATGCCACCAACTCCACATTCACAGACAACTTCCTAGCCAAACACATTTTCAGATAGCCCTCAATACAAAGGCTCTAGGCACAAATATTGGTGTGAGAGCTAATTCAATCAAGGAAAAACTGCATGTTGGTGAAGCGCATATTGAAGAAGAATCAGCCGAGTGGTTCTTGTGGGAGAACAACTCCATTTGGCTCACTAACTTCACACACCCTCAGGCTTCCAAGCAGCTCTCAAGGAAACTCAGTTTTCACAATCTAGGCTTAATGCCCTTTGAGTGCATTATCTAGGAATGATCCTGGTAGAGCATCCCACCCAAACCAATGCTCCACATGCGGGTTTCACATGCCACCAACTCCACATTCACAGACAACTTCAGCGCAAAAGCCGTTTTCAGATAGCCCTCAATGCAAAGGTCTAGGCGTAAATATTCGTGTGAGAGCTAATTCAATCAAGGAAACACTGCATGTTGGTGAAGCGCATATTGAAGAAGAATCAGCCGAGTTGTTCTTGTGGGAGAACAACTCCATTGATCTCACTAACTTCACACACCATCAGGTTTCCATGCAGCTCTCAAGGAAACTCAGTCGTCACACTCTAGGCTTAATGCCCTTTGAGTGCATTATCTAGGAATGAACCTGGTAGAGCATCCCACACAAACCAATGCTTCACATGCGGGTTTCACATGCCACCAACTCCACATTCACAGACAACTTCCTAGCCAAAGCCGTTTTCAGATAGCCCTTAATGCAAAAGCCTCTAGGCGCAAATATTGGTGTGAGAGCTAATTCAATCAAGGAAACACTGCATGTTGGTGAAGCGCATAATGAGGAAGAATCAGCCGAGTGGTTCTTGTGGGAGAACAACTCCATTTGGCTCACTAACTTCACACACCATCAGGCTTCCCTGCAGCTCTCAAGGAAACTCAGTTTTCATACTCTTGCCTTAATGCCCTTTGAGTGCATTATCTAGGAATGAACCTGGTAGAGCATCCCACACAAACCAATGCTCCACATGCGGGTTTCACATGCCACCAACTCCACATTCACAGACAACTTCAGCGCCAAAGCCGTTTTCAGATAGCCCTCAATGCAAAAGCTGTGGGCGCAACTATTGTTGTGAGAGCTAATTCAATCAAAGAAACACTGCATGTTGCTGAAGGGCATATTGAAGAAGAATCAGTCTAGTGTTTCTTGTGGGAGAACAACTGCATTTGGCTCACTAACTTCACACACCATCAGGCTTCCAAGCAGCTCTCAAGGAAACTCAGTTTTCACACTCTAGGCTTAATGCCCTTTGAGTACAATATCTACGAATGAACCTGATAAAGCTTCCCACACAAACCAATGCTCCACATGCGGGTTTCACATGCCACCAACTCCACATTCACAGACAAATTCCTAGCCAAAGCCGTTTTCAGATAGCCCTTAATGCAAAAGCTCTAGGCACAAATATTTTTTTGTGAGAGCTAATTCAATCAAGGAAACAATGCATGTTGGTGAAGCGCATATTGAAGAAGAATCAGCCGAGTGGTTCTTGTGGGAGAACAATTCCATTTGGCTCACTAACTTCACACACCATCAGGCTTCCAAGCAGCTCTCAAGCAAACTCAGTTTTCACACTCTAGGCTTAATGCCCTTTGAGTGCATTATCTAGGAATGAACCTGGTAGAGCATCCCACACAAACCAATGCTCCACATGCGGGTTTCACATGCCACCAACTCCCCATTCACAGACAACTTCAGCGCCAAAGCCGTTTTCAGATAGCCCTCAATGCAAAGGCTCTAGGCGCAACTATTGGTGTGAGAGCTAATTCAATCAAGGAAACACTGCATGTTGGTGAAGCGCATTTTGAAGAAGAATCAGCCGAGTGGTTCTTATGGGAGAACAACTCCATTTGGCTCACTAACTTTACACACCATTAGGCTTCCATGCAGCACTCAAGGAAACTCAGTTTTCACACTCTAGGCTTAATGCCCTTTGAGTGCCTAGGACTGAAATGAACCTTGGAGAGCTTCCCACACAAACCAATGCTCCACATGCGGGTTTCACATGCCACCAACTCCACATTCACAGACAAGTTCAGCGCCAAAGCCATTTTCAGATAGCCCTCAATGCAAAAGATCTAGGCGCAAATATTTGTGTGGGAGCTAATTCAATCAAGGAAACACTGCATGTTGCTGAAGCGCATATTGAAGAAGAATCAGCCGAGTGGTTCTTGTGGGAGAACAACTCCATTGGGCTGACTAACTTTACACACCATCAGGCTTCCAAGCAGCTCTCAAGGAAACTCAGTTTTCACACTCTAGGCGTGATGCCCTTTGAGTGCATTATCTAGGAATGAACCTGGTAGAGCATCCCACACAAACCAAGGCTCCACATGCGGGTTTCACATGCCACCAACTCCACATTCACAGACAACTTCCTAGCCAAACACATTTTCAGATAGCCCTCAATACAAAGGCTCTAGGCACAAATATTGGTGTGAGAGCTAATTCAATCAAGGAAAAACTGCATGTTGGTGAAGCGCATATTGAAGAAGAATCAGCCGAGTGGTTCTTGTGGGAGAACAACTCCATTTGGCTCACTAACTTCACACACCCTCAGGCTTCCAAGCAGCTCTCAAGGAAACTCAGTTTTCGCAATCTAGGCTTAATGCCCTTTGAGTGCATTATCTAGGAATGATCCTGGTAGAGCATCCCACCCAAACCAATGCTCCACATGCGGGTTTCACATGCCACCAACTCCACATTCACAGACAACTTCAGCGCAAAAGCCGTTTTCAGATAGCCCTCAATACAAAGGCTCTAGGCGCAAATATTGGTGTGAGAGCTAATTCAATCAAGGAAACACTGCATGTTGCTGCACGGCATATTGAAGAAGAATAAGTTGAGTGGTTCTTGTGGGAGAACAACTCCATTGGGCTCACTAACTTTACACACCATCAGGCTTCCAAGCAGCTCTCTAGGAAACTCCGTTTTCACACTCTAGGCTTAATGCCCTTTGAGTGCCTAGGAATGAAATGAATCTTGGTGAGCTTCCCACACAAACCAATGCTGCACATGCGGGTTTCACATGCCACCAACTCCACATTCACAGACAACTTCCTAGCCAAAGCCGTTTTCAGATAGCCCTTAATGCAAAAGCTCTATTCTCAAATATTGGTGTGAGAGCTATTTCAATCTAGGAAACACTGCATGTTGCTGAAGGGCATATTGAAGAAGAATCAGCCTAGTGTTTCTTGTGAGAGAACAACTTCATTTGGCTCACTAACTTCACACACCATCAGGCTTCCATGCAGCTCTCAAGGAAACTCAGTTTTCACACTCTAGGCGTAATGCCCTTTGAGTGCATTATCTAGGAATGAACCTGGTAGAGCATCCCACACAAACCATTGCTCCACATGCGGGTTTCACATGCCACCAACTCCACATTCACAGACAACTTCAGCGCCAAAGCCGTTTTCAGATAGCCCTCAATGCAAAGCCTCTAGGCGCAAATATTGGTGTGAGAGCTAATTCAATCAAGGAAACACTCCATGTTGGTGAAGCGCATAATGAAGAAGAATCAGTCTAGTTTTTCTTGTGGGAGAACAACTCCATTTGGCTCACTAACTTCACACACCATCAGGCTTCCAAGCAGCTCTCAAGGAAACTCAGCTTTCACACTCTCGCCTTAATGCCCTTTGAGTGCATTATCTAGGAATGAACCTGGTAGAGCATCCCACACAAACCAATGCTCCACATGCGGGTTTCACATGCCACCAACTTCACATTCACAGACAACTTCCTAGCCAAAGCCGTTTTCAGATAGCCCTCAATACAAAGGCTCTAGGCGCAAATATTGGTGTGAAAGCTAATTCAATCAAGGAAACACTTCATGTTGGTGAAGCGCATATTGAAGAAGAATCAGTCTAGTGTTTCTTGTGGGAGAACAACTCCATTTGGCTCACTAACTTCACACACCATAGGCTTCCATGCAGCTCTCAAGGAAACTCCGTTTTCACACTCTAGGCTTAATGCCCTTTGAGTGCATTATCTAGGAATGAACCTGGTAGAGCATCCCACACAAACCAATGCTCCACATGCGGGTTTCACATGCCACCAACTTCACATTCACAGACAACTTCCTAGCCAAAGCCGTTTTCAGATAGCACTCAATACAAAGGCTCTAGGCGCAAATATTGGTGTGAGAGCTAATTCAATCAAGGAAACACTGCATGTTGGTGAAGCACATATTGAAGAAGAATCAGCCGAGTGGTTTTTGTGGGAGAACAACTCCATTTGGCTCACTAACTTCACACACCATAGGCTTCCATGCAGCTCTCAAGGAAACTCAGTTTTCACACGCTAGGCTTAATGCCCTTTGAGTACATTATCTAGGAATGAACCTGGTAAAGCTCCCAACACAAACCAATGCTCCACATGCGGGTTTCACATGCCACCAACTCCACATTCACAGACAACTTCAGCGCCAAAGCCGTTTTCAGATAGCCCTCAATGCAAAGGCTCTAGGCGCAACTATTGGTGTGAGAGCTAATTCAATCAAGGAAACACTGCATGTTGGTGAAGCGCATTTTGAAGAAGAATCAGCCGAGTGGTTCTTATGGGAGAACAACTCCATTTGGCTCACTAACTTTACACACCATTAGGCTTCCATGCAGCACTCAAGGAAACTCAGTTTTCACACTCTAGGCTTAATGCCCTTTGAGTGCCTAGGACTGAAATGAACCTTGGAGAGCTTCCCACACAAACCAATGCTCCACATGCGGGTTTCACATGCCACCAACTCCACATTCACAGACAAGTTCAGCGCCAAAGCCATTTTCAGATAGCCCTCAATGCAAAAGATCTAGGCGCAAATATTGGTGTGGGAGCTAATTCAATCAAGGAAACACTGCATGTTGCTGAAGCGCATATTGAAGAAGAATCAGCCGAGTGGTTCTTGTGGGAGAACAACTCCATTGGGCTGACTAACTTTACACACCATCAGGCTTCCAAGCAGCTCTCAAGGAAACTCAGTTTTCACACTCTAGGCGTAATGCCCTTTGAGTGCATTATCTAGGAATGAACCTGGTAGAGCATCCCACACAAACCAAGGCTCCACATGCGGGTTTCACATGCCACCAACTCCACATTCACAGACAACTTCCTAGCCAAACACATTTTCAGATAGCCCTCAATACAAAGGCTCTAGGCACAAATATTGGTGTGAGAGCTAATTCAATCAAGGAAAAACTGCATGTTGGTGAAGCGCATATTGAAGAAGAATCAGCCGAGTGGTTCTTGTGGGAGAACAACTCCATTTGGCTCACTAACTTCACACACCCTCAGGCTTCCAAGCAGCTCTCAAGGAAACTCAGTTTTCGCAATCTAGGCGTAATGCCCTTTGAGTGCATTATCTAGGAATGAACCTGGTAGAGCATCCCACACAAACCATTGCTCCACATGCGGGTTTCACATGCCACCAACTCCACATTCACAGACAACTTCAGCGCCAAAGCCGTTTTCAGATAGCCCTCAATGCAAAGCCTCTAGGCGCAAATATTGGTGTGAGAGCTAATTCAATCAAGGAAACACTCCATGTTGGTGAAGCGCATAATGAAGAAGAATCAGTCTAGTTTTTCTTGTGGGAGAACAACTCCATTTGGCTCACTAACTTCACACACCATCAGGCTTCCAAGCAGCTCTCAAGGAAACTCAGCTTTCACACTCTCGCCTTAATGCCCTTTGAGTGCATTATCTAGGAATGAACCTGGTAGAGCATCCCACACAAACCAATGCTCCACATGCGGGTTTCACATGCCACCAACTTCACATTCACAGACAACTTCCTAGCCAAAGCCGTTTTCAGATAGCCCTCAATACAAAGGCTCTAGGCGCAAATATTGGTGTGAAAGCTAATTCAATCAAGGAAACACTGCATGTTGGTAAAGCACATATTGAAGAAGAATTAGCAGAGTGGTTTTTGTGGGAGAACAACTCCATTTGGCTCACTAACTTCACACACCATAGGCTTCCATGCAGCTCTCAAGGAAACTCCGTTTTCACACTCTAGGCTTAATGCCCTTTGAGTGCATTATCTAGGAATGAACCTGGTAGAGCATCCCACACAAACCAATGCTCCACATGCGGGTTTCACATGCCACCAACTTCACATTCACAGACAACTTCCTAGCCAAAGCCGTTTTCAGATAGCACTCAATACAAAGGCTCTAGGCGCAAATATTGGTGTGAGAGCTAATTCAATCAAGGAAACACTGCATGTTGGTGAAGCACATATTGAAGAAGAATCAGCCGAGTGGTTTTTGTGGGAGAACAACTCCATTTGGCTCACTAACTTCACACACCATAGGCTTCCATGCAGCTCTCAAGGAAACTCAGTTTTCACACGCTAGGCTTAATGCCCTTTGAGTACATTATCTAGGAATGAACCTGGTAAAGCTCCCAACACAAACCAATGCTCCACATGCGGGTTTCACATGCCACCAACTCCACATTCACAGACAACTTCAGCGCCAAAGCCGTTTTCAGATAGCCCTCAATGCAAAGGCTCTAGGCGCAACTATTGGTGTGAGAGCTAATTCAATCAAGGAAACACTGCATGTTGGTGAAGCGCATTTTGAAGAAGAATCAGCCGAGTGGTTCTTATGGGAGAACAACTCCATTTGGCTCACTAACTTTACACACCATTAGGCTTCCATGCAGCATTCAAGGAAACTCAGTTTTCACACTCTAGGCTTAATGCCCTTTGAGTGCCTAGGACTGAAATGAAGCTTGGAGAGCTTCTCACACAAACCAATGCTCCACATGCGGGTTTCACATGCCACCAACTCCACATTCACAGACAAGTTCAGCGCCAAAGCCATTTTCAGATAGCCCTCAATGCAAAAGATCTAGGCGCAAATATTGGTGTGGGAGCTAATTCAATCAAGGAAACACTGCATGTTGCTGAAGCGCATATTGAAGAAGAATCAGCCGAGTGGTTCTTGTGGGAGAACAACTCCATTGGGCTGACTAACTTTACACACCATCAGGCTTCCAAGCAGCTCTCAAGGAAACTCAGTTTTCACACTCTAGGCGTAATGCCCTTTGAGTGCATTATCTAGGAATGAACCTGGTAGAGCATCACACACAAACCAAGGCTCCACATGCGGGTTTCACATGCCACCAACTCCACATTCACAGACAACTTCCTAGCCAAACACATTTTCAGATAGCCCTCAATACAAAGGCTCTAGGCACAAATATTGGTGTGAGAGCTAATTCAATCAAGGAAAAACTGCATGTTGGTGAAGCGCATATTGAAGAAGAATCAGCCGAGTGGTTCTTGTGGGAGAACAACTCCATTTGGCTCACTAACTTCACACACCCTCAGGCTTCCAAGCAGCTCTCAAGGAAACTCAGTTTTCGCAATCTAGGCTTAATGCCCTTTGAGTGCATTATCTAGGAATGATCCTGGTAGAGCATCCCACCCAAACCAATGCTCCACATGCGGGTTTCACATGCCACCAACTCCACATTCACAGACAACTTCAGCGCAAAAGCCGTTTTCAGATAGCCCTCAATACAAAGGCTCTAGGCGCAAATATTGGTGTGAGAGCTAATTCAATCAAGGAAACACTGCATGTTGCTGCACGGCATATTGAAGAAGAATCAGTTGAGTGGTTCTTGTGTGAGAACAACTCCATTTGGCTCACTAACTTTACACACCATCAGGCTTCCAAGCAGCTCTCTAGGAAACTCCGTTTTCACACTCTAGGCTTAATGCCCTTTGAGTGCCTAGGAATGAAATGAATCTTGGTGAGCTTCCCACACAAACCAATGCTCCACATGCGGCTTTCACATGCCACAAACTCCACATTCACAGACAACTTCAGCGCCAAAGCCGTTTTCAGATAGCCCTTAATGCAAAAGCTCTATTCACAAATATTATTGGTGTGAGAGCTAATTCAATCAAGGAAACACTGCATGTTGGTGAAGCACATATTGAAGAAGAATCAGCCAAGTGGTTCTTGCGGGAGGACAACTCCATTGGGCTCACTAACTTCACACACCATCAGGCTTCCAAGCAGCTCTCAAGGAAACTCAGTTTTCACACTCTAGGCTTAATGCCCTTTGAGTGCATTATCTAGGAATGAACCTGGTAGACCATCCCACACAAACCAATGCTCCACATGCGGGTTTCACATGCCACCAACTCCACATTCACAGAAAACTTCCTAGCCAAAGCCGTTTTCAGATAGCCCTCAATGCAAAGGCTCTAGGCGCAAATATTGGTGTGAGAGCTAATTCAATCAAGGAAACACTCCATGTTGGTGAAGCGCATAATGAAGAAGAATCAGTCTAGTTTTTCTTGTGGGAGAACAACTCCATTTGGCTCACTAACTTCACACACCATCAGGCTTCCAAGCAGCTCTCAAGGAAACTCAGCTTTCACACTCTCGCCTTAATGCCCTTTGAGTGCATTATCTAGGAATGAACCTGGTAGAGCATCCCACACAAACCAATGCTCCACATGCGGGTTTCACATGCCACCAACTTCACATTCACAGACAACTTCCTAGCCAAAGCCGTTTTCAGATAGCCCTCAATACAAAGGCTCTAGGCGCAAATATTGCTGTGAAAGCTAATTCAATCAAGGAAACACTGCATGTTGGTAAAGCACATATTGAAGAAGAATTAGCAGAGTGGTTTTTGTGGGAGAACAACTCCATTTGGCTCACTAACTTCACACACCATAGGCTTCCATGCAGCTCTCAAGGAAACTCCGTTTTCACACTCTAGGCTTAATGCCCTTTGAGTGCATTATGTAGGAATGAACCTGGTAGAGCATCCCACACAAACCAATGCTCCACATGCGGGTTTCACATGCCACCAACTTCACATTCACAGACAACTTCCTAGCCAAAGCCGTTTTCAGAGAGCACTCAATACAAAGGCTCTAGGCGCAAATATTGGTGTGAGAGCTAATTCAATCAAGGAAACACTGCATGTTGGTGAAGCACATATGGAAGAAGAATCAGCCGAGTGGTTTTTGTGGGAGAACAACTCCATTTGGCTCACTAACTTCACACACCATAGGCTTCCATGCAGCTCTCAAGGAAACTCAGTTTTCACACGCTAGGCTTAATGCCCTTTGAGTACATTATCTAGGAATGAACCTGGTAAAGCTCCCAACACAAACCAATGCTCCACATGCGGGTTTCACATGCCACCAACTCCACATTCACAGACAACTTCCTAGCCAAAGCCGTTTTCAGATAGCCCTCAAAGCAAAGGCTCTAGGCGAAAATATTGGTGTGAGAGCTAATTCAATCAAGGAAACACTGCATGTTGCTGAACGGCATATTGAAGAAGAATCAGCCGAGTGGTTCTTGTGGGAGAACAACTCCATTGGGCTCACTAACTTTACACACTATCAGGCTTCCAAGCAGCTCTCAAGGAAACTCAGTTTTCTCATTCTAGGCTTAATGCCCTTTGAGTGCCTAGAACTGAAATGAAGCTTGGTGAGCTTCCCACACAAACCAATGCTCCACATGCGGCTTTCACATGCCACCAACTCCACATTCACAGACAACTTCAGCGCCAAAGCCGTTTTCAGATAGCCCTTAATGCAAAAGCTCTATTCACAAATATTATTGGTGTGGGAGCTAATTCAATCAAGGAAACACTGCATGTTGGTGAAGCGCATATTGAAGAAGAATCAGCCGAGTGGTTCTTGCGGGAGAACAACTCCATTTGGCTCACTAACTTCACACACCATCAGGCTTCCAAGCAGCTCTCAAGGAAACTCAGTTTTCACACTCTAGGCTTAATGCCCTTTGAGGGCCTAGGACTGAAATGAAGCTTGGTGAGCTTCCCACACAAACCAATGCTCCACATGCGGGTTTCACATGCCACCAACTCCACATTCACAGACAACTTCCTAGCCAAAGCCGTTTTCAGATAGCCCTCAATAGAAAGGCTCTAGGCGCAAATATTGGTGTGAGAGCTAATTCAATCAAGGAAAAACTGCATGTTGGTGAAGCACATATTGAAGAAGAATCAGCCGAGTGGTTCTTGTGGGAGAACAACTCCATTTGGCTCACTAACTTCACACACCATCAGGCTTCCAAGCAGCTCTCAAGAAACTCAGTTTTCACACTCTAGGCTTAATGTAATTTGAGTGCGTTATCTAGGAATGAACCTGGTAGAGCATCCCACACAAACCAATGCTCCACATGCGGGTTTCACATGCCACCAACTCCACATTTACAGACAACTTCCTAGCCAAAACCGTTTTCAGATAGCCCTCAATGCAAATGCTCTAGGCGCATATATTGGTGTGAGAGCTAATTCAATCAAGGAAACACTGCATGTTGGTGAAGCGCATATTGAAGAAGAATCAGTCGAGTGGTTCTTGTGGGAGAACAACTCATTTTGGCTCACTAACTTCACACACCATCAGGCTTCCAAGCAGCTCTCAAGGAAACTCAGTTTTCACACTCTAGGCTTAATGCCCTTTGAGTGCATTATCTAGGAATGAACCTGGTAGAGCATCCGAGACAAACCAATGCTCCACATGTGGGTTTCACATGCCACCAACTCCACATTCACAGACAACTTCCTAGCCAAAGCGTTTTCAGATAGCCCTCAATGCAAAAACTGAAGGCGCAAATATTGGTGTGAGAGCTAATTCAGTCAAGGAAACACTGCATGTTGGTGAAGCGCATATTGAAGAAGAATCAGCCGAGTGGTTCTTGTGGATGAACAACTCCATTTGGCTCACTAATTTCACACACCATCAGGCTTCCAAGCAGGTCTCAAGGAAAAACAGTTTTCACACTCCAGCTTAATGCCTTTGAGTGCCTAGGACTGAAATGAAGCTTGGTGAGCTAACCACACAAACCAATGCTCCACATGCGGGTTTCACATGCCACCAACTCCAACATTCACAGACAACTTCCACCGTCAAAGCCATTTTCAGAGAACCCTCAATACAAAGGCTCTAGGCGCAAATATTTGTGTGAGAGCTAATTTAATCAAGGAAACACTGCATGTTGGTGAAGCTCATTTTGAAGAAGAAGAATCAGCCGAGTGGTTGTTGTTGGAAAACAACTCCATTTGGCTCACTAACTTCACACACCATCAGGCTTCCATGCAGCTCTTAAGGAAACTCCGTTTTCACACTCTAGGCTTAATGCCCTTTGAGTGCCTAGGACTGAAATGAAGCTTGGTGAGCTTCCCACACAAACCAATGTTCCACATGCGGGTTTCACATGCCACCAACTCCACATTCACAGGCAACTTCAGCGTCAAAGCCGTTTTCAGATAGCCCTTAATGCGAAAGCTCTAGGTGCAAATATTGGTGTGAGAGCTAATTCAATCAAGGAAACACTGCATGTTGCTGAACGGCATATTGAAGAAGAATCAGTCGAGTGGTCTTGTGGGAGAACAACTCCATTTGGCTTACTAACTTCACACACCATCAGGCTTCCAAGCAGCTCTCAAGGAAACTCAGTTTTCACACTCTAGGCTTAATGCCCTTTGAGTGCCTAGGACTGAAATGAAGCTTGGTGAGCTTCCACACAAACCAATGCTCCACATGCGGGTTTCACCATGCCACCAACTCCACATTCACAGACAACTTCAGAGCCAAAGCTGTTTTCAGATAGCCCTCAATACAAAGGCTCTAGGCGCAACTATTGGTGTGAGAGCTAATTCAATCAGAAAACACTGCATGTTGGTGAAGCGCATATTGAAGGAAGAATCAGCCGAGTGGTTCTTGTGGGAGAACAACTCCATTTGGCTCACTAACTTCTCACACCATCAGGCTTCCATGCAGCTCTTAGGGAACTCAGTTTTCACACTCTAGGCTTAATGCCCTTTGAGTACCTAGGACTGAAATGAGCTTGGTGAGATTTCCCACACAAACCAATGCTCCACATGCGGGTTTCACATGCCAACCAACTCCACATTCACAGACAACTTCAGCACCCAAAGCCGTTTTCATATAGCCCTCAATGCAAAAGCTCTACGCGCAATTATTGGTGTGAGAGCTAATTCAATCAAGGGAAACACTGCATGTTGCTGAATGGCATATTAAAGAAGAATCAGTCGAGTGGTTCTTGTGGGAGAACAACTCCATTTGGCTCACTAACTTCACACCCATCAGGCTTCCAAGCAGCTCTCAAGGAAACTCAGTTTTCACACTCTAGGCTTAATGCCCTTTGAGTGCATTTATGTAGGAATGAACCTGGTAGAGCATCCCACACAAACCAATGCTCCACATGCGGGTTTCACATGCCACCAACTCCACATTCACAGACAACTTCAGCGTCAAAGCTGTTTTCAGATAGCCCTCAATGCAAAAGCTCTAGGCGCAAATATTGGTGTGAGAGCTAATTCAATCATGGAAACACCGCATGTACTGAACGGCATATTGAAGAAGAATCAGTCGAGTGGTTCTTGTGGGAGAACAACTCCATTTGGCTCAGTAACTTCACACACCATCAGGCTTCCAAGCAGCTCTCAAGGAAACTCCGTTTTCACACTCTAGCCTTAATGCCCTTTGAGTGCCTAGGACTGAAATGAAGCTTGGTGAGCTTTCCCACACAAAACAATGCTCCACATGTGGGTTTCACAAGCCACCAACTCCACATTCACATACAACTTCAGCGTCAAAGCCGTTTTCCTAGAGCCCTCAATACAAAGGATCTAGGCACAAATATTGGTGTGAGAGCTAATCAATCAAGGCAACACTGCATGTTGGTGAAGCGCATATTGAAGAAGAATCAGCCGAGTGGTTCTTGTGGGAGAACAACTCCATTTGCTCACTAACTTCACACACCATCAGGCTTCCATGCAGCTCTCAAGCAAACTCAGTTTTCACACTCTAGGCTTAATGCCCTTTGAGTACATTATCTAGGAATGAACCTGGTAGAGCATCCCACACAAACCAATTGCTCCACATGCGGGTTTCACATGCCACCAACTCCACATTCACAGACAACTTCAGGGCCAAAGCCGTTTTCAGATAGCCCTCAATACAAAGGCTCTAGGCGCAAATATTGGTGTGAGAGCTAATTCAATCAAGGAAACACTGCATGTTGGTGAAGCGCATATTGAAGAAGAATCAGCAGAGTGGTTCTTGTGGAGAACAACTCCATTTGGCTCACTAACTTCACACACCATCAGGCTTCCATGCAGCTCTTAAGGAAACTCAGTTTTCACACTCTAGGCTTAATGTCCTTTGAGTACCTAGGACTGAAATGAAGCTTGGTGAGCTTCCCACACAAACCAATGCTCACACATGCGGGTTTCACATGCCACCAACTCCACATTCACAGACAACTTCCTAGCCAAAGCCGTTTTCAGATAGCCCTCTATACAAAGGCTCTAGGCGCAAATATTGGTGAGAGAGCTAATCAATCAAGGAAACACTGCATGTAGGTGAAGCGCATATTGAAGAAGAATCAGCCGAGTGGTTCTTGTGGAGAACACTCCATTTGGCTCACTAACTTCACACACCATCAGGCTTCCAAGCAGGTAACAAGCAAACTCAGTTTTCACACTCTAGGCTTAATGCCCTTTGAGTGCATTATCTAGGAATTGAACCTGGTAGAACATCCCACGCAACCAATGCTCCACATGCGGGGTTTCACATGCCACCAACTCCACATTCACAGACAACTTCCTAGCCAAAGCCGATTTCAGAGAGCCCTCAATGCAAAAGGTCTAGGCGCAATATTGGTGTGAGAGCTAATTCAATCAAGGAAAACACTGCATGTTGCTGAAGGGCATATTGAAGAGAATCAGTCGAGTGGTTCTTGTGGGAGAACAACTCCATTTGGCTCACTAACTTCACACACCATCAGGCTTCCAAGCAGCTCTCAAGGAAACTCCATATTCACACTCTAAGCCTTAATGCCCTTTGAGTGCCTAGGACTGAAATGAAGCTTGGTGAGAGTCCCCACACAAACCAATGCTCCACATGCGGGTTTCACATGCCACCAACTCCACATTCACAGACAATTTCAGCGCCAAAGCCGTTTTCAGAGAGCCCTCAATACAAAGGCTCTAGGCGCAAATACTGGTGTGAGAGCTAATTCAATCAAGGAAACACTGCATGTTGGTGAAGCGCATATTGAAGAAGATCAGCCGAGTGGTTCTTGTGGGAGAACAATCCATTTGGCTCACTAACTTCACACACCATCAGGCTTCCAAGCAGCTCTCAAGGAAACTCAGTTTTCACACTCTAGGCTTAATGCCCTTTGAGTGCCTAGGACTGAAATGAAGCTTGGTGAGAGTCCCACACAAACCAATGCTCCACATGCGGGTTTCACATGCCACCAACTCCTCATTCACGGACAACTTCCTAGCCAAAGCCATTTTCAGATAGCCCTCAATACAAAGGCTCTAGAAACAAATATTGGTGTGAGAGCTAATTCAATCAAGGAAACACTGCATGTTTGTGAAGCGCATATTAAAGAAGAATCAGCCGAGTGGTTCTTGTGGGAGAACAACTCCACTTGCTCACTAACTTCACACACCATCAGGCTTCCAAGCAGCTTCCAACGAAGCTCAGTTTTCACAATCTAGGCTTAATGCCCCTTTGAGTGCCTAGGCCTGAAATGAAGCTTGGTGAGCTTCCCACACAAACCAATGCTCCACATGCGGCTTTCACCTGCCACCAACTCCACATTCACAGACAACTTCCTACCCAAAGCCGTTTTCAGATAGCCCTCAATACAAAGGCTCTAGGCACAAATATTGGTGTGAAGCTAATTCAATCAAGGAAACACTGCATGTTGGTGAAGCGTATATTGAAGAAGAATCTGCCGCGTGGTTCTTGTGGGAGAACAACTCCATTTGGCTCACTAGCTTCACACACCCTCAGGCTTTCCATCAGCTCCCAAGGAAACTCAGCCTTCACACTCTAGGCTTAATGTCGTTTGAGTGCTAGGACGAAAAGAAGCTTTGTGAGAGTCATACACAAACCAATGCTCCACATGCGGTTTTCACATGCCACCAACTCTACATTCACAGACAACTTCCTAGCCAAAGACGTTTTCAGAGAGCCCTCAATACAAAGGCTCTAGAAACAAATATTGGTGTGAGAGCTAATTCAATCAAGGAAACAACCACTGCATGTTGGTGAAGCACATATTGAAGAAGAATCAGCAGAGTGGTTCTTGTCGGAGAACAACTCCATTTGGCTCACTAAATTCACACACCATCAGGCTTCCAAGCAGCTGTCAAGGAAACACCATTTTCACACTCTAGGCTTAAAGCCCTTTGAGTGCTAGGACTTAAAGGAAGCTTGGTGAGCTTCCCACACAAACCAATGCTCCACATGCGGGTTTCACATGCCACCAACTCCATCATTGACAGACAACTTCAGCGCCAAAGACGTTTTCAGATAGCCCTCAATACATAGGCTCTAGGCGCAAATACTGGTGTGAGAGCTAACTCAATCAAGGAAACCCTGCATGTTGGTGAAGCGCAATATTGAGAAGAATCAGCCGAGTGGTTCTTGTGGGAGAACAACTCCATTTGGCTCACTAACTTCACACACCATCAGGCTTCCAAGCAGCTCTCAAGAGAAACTCATTTTTTTTAAATTATTTATTATTTAACTTCAGTAATTACATTGTATTATGTGACACAGTTACATAGATACTTGGGTTCTCCCCACCCCTCCCACAAACCCTCCCACCATGGTGGATTCCTCCAGCTTGTTGCATAACCACAGCTCAAGTTCAGTTGAGATTCCCCATTGCAAGCATACACCAAACATAGAGTCCAGCATCTTATTGTCCAGTCAAGTTCAACGGCTTCTTAGTATACCCTCTCTGTCTGATGACAGAACCAGCAGAGTATCATCCCAGTCAATTGAAAGCTCCAACATACCATCAGCAAAAATTTACATCATTATGGAATTACTTGACATAGTAATGAGCAACCAATATGTTAAAAGTAAATGCGGGTTCCCAGCCACCTTCTGTGACCACCTCAACCTATACTTCAATTTTAGTTTATACACAACATATAACATTCAAAACATAACATGTTATACATAACATCATATCATCTTAAATTAAGGCAAACATGTGGTATTTATCCTTTTGGGTTGGCTCATTTCCCTTAGCATTATGGTTTCCAGTTTGGCCCATTTGGCCACAAAGAACTGCATTTTGTTTTTTTTAATAACTGAGTAGTATTCCATGGAGTAGATGAACCATAGCTTTCGGGAAAAGTGAACCCTACTCCACTGCTGGTGGTGCTGCAGGCTGGTACAGCCTCTATGGAAATCAGTATGAAGAATATTCAAACAACTCAAATTCAACATACCGTATGATACAGCAATAGCACTCCTAGGAATATATCCAGAACACTTGTTCTATGAGAAACCAACATGCACTCCTATGTTCATAGCAGCAAAATCAGTAATTGCAAAAACATGGAAACAACCAAAATGCCCATTAACAGAGTTTTGGAAACTCAGTTTTCACACTCTAGGCTTAATGCCCTTTGAGTACATAGGGCTGAAATGAGGCTTGGTGAGCTTCCCACACAAACCAATGCTCCACATGCGGGTTTCACATGCCACCAACTCCACATTCACAGACAACTTCCTAGCCAAAGCCGTTTTCAGATAGCCCTCAATACAAAGGCTCTAGGCACAAATATTGGTGTGAGAGCTAATCCAATCAAGGAAACACTGCATGTTGGTGAAGCACATATTGGAGAAGAATCAGCCGAGTGGTTCTTGTGGGAGAACAACTTCATTTGGCTCACTAACTTCACACACCATCAGGCTTCCATGCAGCTCTCAAGGAAACTCAGCTTTCACACTCTAGGCTTAATGCCCTTTGAGTGCATTATCTAGGAATGAACCTGGTAGAGCATCCCACACAAAACAATGCTCCACATGCAGGTTTCACATGCCACCAACTCCACATTCACAGACAATTTCAGCGCGAAAGCCGTTTTCAGAGAGATCTCAATACAAAGGCTCTAGGCTCAAATACTGGTGTGAGAGCTAATTCAATCAAGGAAACACTGCATGTTGGTGAAGCGCATATTGAAGAAGAATCAGCCGAGTGGTTCTTGTGGGAGAACAACTCCATTTGGCTCACTAACTTCACACACCATCAGGCTTCCAAGCAGCTCTCAAGGAAACTCAGCTTTCACACTCTAGGCTTAATGCCCTTTGAGTGCATTATCTAGGAATGAACCTGGTAGAGCATCCCACACAAAACCAATGCTCCACATGCGGGTTTCTCATGCCACCAACTCCACATTCACAGACAACTTCCTAGCCAAAGCCGTTTTCAGATAGCCCTCAATACAGAGGCTCTAGGTGCAAATATTGGTGTGAGAGCTAATTCAATCAAGGAAACACTGCATGTTGGTGAAGTGCATATTGAAGAAGAATCAGCCTAGTGGTTCTTGTGGGAGAACAACTCCATTTGGCTCACCAACTTCACACACCATCAGGCTTCCAAGCAGCTCTCAAGGGAACTCAGTTTTCACACTCGAGGCTTAATGCCCTTTGAGTGCATTATCTAGGAATGAACCTGGTAGAGCATCCCACACAAAACAATGCTCCACATGCAGGTTTCACATGCCACCAACTCCTCATTCACAGACAATTTCAGCGCCAAAGCCGTTTTCAGAGAGATCTCAATACAAAGGCTCTAGGTGCAAATATTGGTGTGAGAGCTAATTCAATCAAGGAAACACTGCATGTTGGTGAAGCGCATATTGAAGAAGAATCAGCCGAGTGGCTCTTGTGGGAGAAAAACTCCATTTGGCTCACTGACTTCACACACCATCAGGCTTCCAAGCAGCTCTCAAGGAAACTCAGCCTTCACACACTAGGCTTAATGCCCTTTGAGTGCCTAGGACTGAAATGAAGCTTGGTGAGCTTCCCACACAAACCAATGCTCCACATGCGGGTTTCACATACGACCAACTCCACATTCACAGACAACTTCAGCGCCAAAGCCGTTTTCAGATAGCCCTCAATACATAGGCTCTAGGCACAAATATTGGTGTGAGAGCTAATTCAATCAAGGAAACACTGCATGTTGGTGTAGTGCATATTGAAGAAGAATCAGCAGAGTGGTTCTTGTGGGAGAACAACTCCATTTGGCTCACTAACTTCACACACCATCAGGCTTCCAAGCAGCTCTCAAGGAAACTCAGCTTTCACACTCTAGGCTTAATGCCCTTTGAGTGCATTATCTAGGAATGAACCTGGTAGAGCATCCCACACAAACCAATGCTGCACATGCGGGTTTCACATGCCACCAACTCCACATTCACAGACAATTTCAGCGCCAAAGCCGTTTTTAGAGAGCCCTCAATACAAAGGCTCTAGGCGCAAATATTTGTGTGAGAGCTAATTCAATCAAGGAAACACTGCATGTTGGTGAAGCGCATATTGAAGAAGAATCAGCCGAGTGGTTCTTGTGGGAGAACAACTCCATTTGGCTCACTAACTTCACACACCATCAGGCTTCCAAGCAACTCTCAAGGAAACTCAGTTTTCACACTCTAGGCTTAAAGCCCTTTGAGTGTCTAGAACTGAAATGAAGCTTGGTGAGCTTCCCACACAAACCAATGCTCCACATGCGGGTTTCACATGCCACCAACTCCACATTCACAGACAACTTCCTAGCCAAAGCCGTTTTCAGAGAGCACTCAATACAAAGGCTCTAGGCACAAATATTGGTGTGAGAGCTAATCCAATCAAGGAAACACTGCATGTTGGTGAAGCACATATTGAAGAAGAATCAGCCGAGTGGTTCTTGTGGGAGAAACAACTTCATTTGGCTCACTAAATTCACACACCATCAGGCTTCCATGCAGCTCTCAAGGAAACTCAGCTTTCACACTCTAGGCTTAATGCCCTTTGAGTGCATTGTCTAGGAATGAACCTGGTAGAGCATCCCACACAAACCAATGCTGCACATGCGGGTTTCACATGCCACCAACTCCACATTCACAGACAATTTCAGCGCCAAAGCTGTTTTCAGAGAGCCCTCAATACAAAGGCTCTAGGCGCAAATATTGGTGTGAGAGCTAATTCAATCAAGGAAACACTGCATGTTGATGAAGCGCATATTGAAGAAGAATCAGCCGAGTGGTTCTTGTGGGAGAACAACTCATTTGGCTCACTAACTTCACACACCATCAGGCTTCCAAGCAGCTCTCAAGGAAACTCAGTTTTCACACTCTAGGCTTAATGCCCTTTGAGTGCCTAGGACTGAAATGAAGCTTGGTGAGCTTCCCACACAAACCAATGCTCCACATGCGGGTTTCACATGCCAACAACTCCTCATTCACAGACAACTTCCTAGCCAAAGCCGTTTTCATATAGACCTCAATACAAAGGATCTAGGCGCAAATATTGGTGTGAGAGCTAATTCAATCAAGGAAACACTGCATGTTGGTGAAGCACATATTGAAGAAGAATCAGCCGAGTGGTTCTTGTGGGAGAACAACTCCATTTGGCTCACTAACTTCACACACCATCAGGCTTCCAAGCAGCTCTCAAGGAAACTCAGTATTCACACTCTAGGCTTAATGCCCTTTGAATGCCTAGGACAGAAAGGATGCTTGGTGAGCTTCCCACACAAACCAATGCTCCACATGCGGGTTTCACATGCCACCAACTCCACATTCACAGACAACTTCCTAGCCAAAGCCGTTTTCAGATAGCCCTCAATACAAAGGCTCTAGGTGCAAATATTGGTGTGAGAGCTAATCAAATCAAGGAAACACTGCATGTTGGTGAAGCGCATATTGAAGAAGAATCAGCCGAGTGGTTCTTGTGGGAGAACAACTCCATTTGGCTCACTAACTTCACACACCATCAGGCTTCCAAGCAGCTCTCAAGGAAACTCAGCTTTCACACTCTAGGCTTACTGCCCTTGAGTGCCATATCTAGGAATGAACCTGGTAGAGCATCCCACACAAACCAATGCTCCACATGCGGGTTTCACATGCCACCAACTCCACATTCACAACTTCCTAGCCAAAGCCGTTTTCTCATAGCCCTCATTACAAAGGCTCTAGGCACAAATATTGGTGTGAGAGCTAATTCAATCAAGGAAACACTGCATGTTGGTGAAGCGCATATTGAAGAAGAATCAGCCGAGTGGTTCTTGTGGGAGAACAACTCCATTTGGCTCACTAACTTCACACACCATCAGGCTTCCAAGCAGCTCTCAAGGAAACTCAGCTTTCACACTCTAGGCTTAATGCCCTTTGAGTGCCTAGGACTGAAATGAACCTGGTAGAGCATCCCACACAAACCAATGCTCCACATGCGGGTTTCACATGCCACCAACTCCACATTCACAGACAACTTCCTAGCCAAAGCCGTTTCAGAGAGCCCTCAATACAAAGGCTCTATGCGCAAATATTGGTGTGAGAGCTAATTCAATCAAGGAAACACTGCATGTTGGTGAAGCGCATATTGAAGAAGAATCAGCCGAGTGGTTCTTATGGGAGAACAACTCCATTTGGCTCACTAACTTCACACACCATCAGGCTTCCAAGCAGCTCTCAAGGAAACTCAGCTTTCACACTCTAGGCTTAAAGCAATTTGAGTGCCTTATCTAGGAATGAACCTGGTAGAGCATCCCACACAAACCAATGCTCCACATGCGGGTTTCACATGCCACCAACTCCTCATTCACAGTCAATTTCAACGCCAAAGCCGTTTTCAGATAGCCCTCAATACAAAGGCTCTAGGCACAAATATTGGTGTGAGAGGTAATTCAATCAAGGAAACACTGCTTGTTGGTGAAGCGCATATTGAAGAAGAATCAGCCGAGTGGTTCTTGTGGGAGAACAACTCCATTTGGCTCACTAACTTCACACACCATCAGGCTTCCAAGCAGCTCTCAAGGAAACTCAGCTTTCACACTCTAGGCTTAATGCCCTTTGAGTGCCTAGGACTGAAATGATCCTGGTAGAGCATCCCACACAAACCAATGCTCCACATGCGGGTTTCACATGCCACCAACTCCACATTCACAGACAACTTCCTAGCCAAAGCCTTTTCAGATAGCCCTCAATACAAAGGCTCTAGGCGCAAATATTGGTGTGAGAGCTAATTCAATCAAGGAAACACTGCATGTTGGTGAAGCTCATTTTGAAGAAGAATCAGCCGAGTGGTTCTTGTGGGAGAACAACTCCATTTGGTTCACTAACTTCACACACCTTCAGGCTTCCATGCAGCTCTCAAGCAAACTCAGCTTTCACACTCTAGGCTTAAAGCCCTTTGAGTGCCTTATCTAGGAATGAACCTGGTAGAGCATCCCACACAAACCAATGCTCCACATGCGGGTTTCACATACCACCAACTCCTCATTCACAGACAATTTCAGCGCCAAAGCCGTTTTCAGAGAGCCCTCAATACAAAGGCTCTAGGCGCAAATATTGGTGTGAGAGGTAATTCAATCAAGGAAACACTGCATATTGGTGAAGCGCATATTGAAGAAGAATCAGCCGAGTGGTTCTTGTGGGAGAACAACTCCATTTGGCTCACTATCTTCACACACCATCAGGCTTCCAAGCAGCTCTCAAGGAAACTCAGTTTTCACACTGTAGGTTTAATGCCCTTTGAGTGCCTAGGACTGAAATGAAGCTTGGTGAGCTTCCCTCATAAACCAATGCTCCACATGCGGGTTTCACATGCCACCAACTCCTCATTCACAGACAACTTCCTAGCCAAGCCGTTTTCAGATAGCCCTCAATACAAAGGCTCTAGGCGCAAATATTGGTGAGAGAGCTAATTCAATCAAGGAAACACTGCATGTTGGTGAAGCGCATATTGAAGAAGAATCAACCGAGTGGTTCTTGTGGGAGAACAGCTCCATTTGGCTCACTAACTTCACACACCATCAGGCTTCCAAGCAGCTCTCAAGGAAACTCAATATTCACACTCTAGGCTTAATGCCCTTGAGTGCCTAGGCCTGAAATGAAGCTTTGTGAGATTACCACACAGACCAATGCTCCACATGCGGGTTTCACATGCCACCAACTCCACATTCACAGACAACTTCAGTGCCAAAGCCGTTTGCAGAGAGAGATCTCAATGCAAAGGCTCTAGGCATAAATATTGGTGTGAGAGTTAATCCAATCAAGGGAACACTGCATGTTGGTGAAGCACATATTGAAGAAGAATCAGCCGAGTGGTTCTTGTGGGAGAACAACTCCATTTGGCTCACTAACTTCACACACCATCAGGCTTCCAAGCAGCTCTCAAGGAAACTCAGCTTTCACACTCTAGGCTTAATGCCCTTTGAGTGCCTAGGACTGAAATGAACCTGGTAGAGCATCCCACACAAACCAATGCTCCACATGCGGGTTTCACATGCCACCAACTCCTCATTCACAGACAATTTCAGCGCCAAAGCCGTTTTCAGAGAGCCCTCAATACAAAGGCTCTAGGCGCAAATATTGGTGTGAGAGCTAATTCAATCAAGGAAACACTGCTTGTTGGTGAAGCGCATATTGAAGAAGAATCAGCCGAGTGGTTCTTGTGGGAGAACAACTCCATTTGGCTCACTAACTTCACTCACCATCAGGCTTCCAAGCAGCTCTCAAGGAAACTCCGTTTTCACACTCTAGGCTTAATGCCCTTTGAGTGCCTAGGAATGACATGAAGCTTGGTGAGCTTCCCACACAAACCAATGCTCCACATGCGGGTTTCACATGCCACCAACTCCTCATTCACAGACAATTTCAGCGCCAAAGCCGTTTTCAGAGAGCCCTCAATACAAAGGCTCTAGGCGCAAATATTGGTGTGAGAGCTAATTCAATCAAGGAAACACTGCATGTTGGTGAAGCGCATATTGAAGAAGAATCAGCCGAGTGGTTCTTGTGGGAGAACAACTCCATTTGGCTCACTAACTTCACACACCATCAGGCTTCCAAGCAGCTCTCAAGGAAACTCAGCTTTCACTCTCTAGGCTTAATGCCCTTTGAGTGCCTAGGACTGAAATGATCCTGGTAGAGCATCCCACACAAACCAATGCTCCACATGCGGGTTTCACATGCCACCAACTCCACATTCACAGACAACTTCCTAGCCAAAGCCTTTTCAGAGAGCCCTCAATACAAAGGCTCTAGGCGCAAATATTGGTGTGAGAGCTAATTCAATCAAGGAAACACTGCATGTTGGTGAAGCGCATATTGAAGAAGAATCAGCCGAGTGGTTCTTGTGGGAGAACAACTCCATTTGGCTCACTAACTTCACACACCATCAGGCTTCCAAGCAGCTCTCAAAGAAACTCAGCTTTCACACTCTAGGCTTAATGCCCTTTGAGTGCATTATCTAGGAATGAACCTGGTAGAGCATCCCACACAAACCAATGCTCCACATGCGGGTTTCACATGCCACCAACTCCTCATTCACAGACAATTTCAACGCCAAAGCCGTTTTCAGAGAGCCCTCAATACAAAGGCTCTAGAAACAAATATTGGTGTGAGAGGTAATTCAATCAAGGAAACACTGCATATTGGTGAAGCGCATATTGAAGAAGAATCAGCCGAGTGGTTCTTGTGGGAGAACAGCTCCATTTGGCTCACTATCTTCACACACCATCAGGCTTCCAAGCAGCTCTCAAGGAAACTCAGTTTTCACACTGTAGGTTTAATGCCCTTTGAGTGTCTAGGACTGAAATGAAGCTTGGTGAGCTTCCAACACAAACCAATGCTCCACATGCGGGTTTCACATGCCACCAACTCCACATTCACAGACAACTTCCTAGCCAAAGCCGTTTTCAGATAGCCCTCAATACAAAGGCTCTAGGCGCAAATATTGGTGTGAGAGCTAATTCAATCAAGGAAACACTGCATGTTGGTGAAGCTCATTTTGAAGAAGAATCAGCCGAGTGGTTCTTGTGGGAGAACAACTCCATTTGGCTCACTAACTTCACACACCATCAGGCTTCCATGCAGCTCTCAAGCAAACTCAGCTTTCACACTCTAGGCTTAAAGCCCTTTGAGTGCCTTATCTAGGAATGAACCTGGTAGAGCATCCCACACAAACCAATGCTCCACATGCGGGTTTCACATACCACCAACTCCTCATTCACAGACAATTTCAGCGCCAAAGCCGTTTTCAGAGAGCCCTCAATACAAAGGCTCTAGGCGCAAATATTGGTGTGAGAGGTAATTCAATCAAGGAAACACTGCTTGTTGGTGAAGCGCATATTGAAGAAGAATCAGCCGAGTGGTTCTTGTGGGAGAACAACTCCATTTGGCTCACTAACTTCACACACCATCAGGCTTCCAAGCAGCTCTCAAGGAAACTCAGTTTTCCCACTCTAGGCTTAATGCCCTTTGAGTGCCTAGGAATGACATGAAGCTTGGTGAGCTTCCCTCATAAACCAATGCTCCACATGCGGGTTTCACATGCCACCAACTCCTCATTCACAGACAACTTCCTAGCCAAGCCGTTTTCAGATAGCCCTCAATACAAAGGCTCTAGGCGCAAATATTGGTGAGAGAGCTAATTCAATCAAGGAAACACTGCTTGTTGGTGAAGCGCATATTGAAGAAGAATCAACCGAGTGGTTCTTGTGGGAGAACAGCTCCATTTGGCTCACTAACTTCACACACCATCAGGCTTCCAAGCAGCTCTCAAGGAAACTCAGCTTTCACACTCTAGGCTTAATGCCCTTTGAGTGCCTAGGACTGAAATGAACCTGGTAGAGCATCCCACACAAACCAATGCTCCACATGCGGGTTTCACATGCCACCAACTCCTCATTCACAGACAATTTCAGCGCCAAAGCCGTTTTCAGAGAGCCCTCAATACAAAGGTTCTAGGCGCAAATATTGGTGTGAGAGCTAATTCAATCAAGGAAACACTGCTTGTTGGTGAAGCGCATATTGAAGAAGAATCAGCCGAGTGGTTCTTGTGGGAGAACAACTCCATTTGGCTCACTAACTTCACTCACCATCAGGCTTCCAAGCAGCTCTCAAGGAAACTCCGTTTTCACACTCTAGGCTTAATGCCCTTTGAGTGCCTAGGAATGACATGAAGCTTGGTGAGCTTCCCACACAAACCAATGCTCCACATGCGGGTTTCACATGCCACCAACTCCTCATTCACAGACAACTTCAGCGCCAAAGCCGTTTTCAGATAGCCCTCAATACAAAGGCTCTAGGCGCAAATATTGGTGTGAGAGCTAATTCAATCAAGGAAACACTGCATGTTGGTGAAGCGCATATTGAAGAAGAATCAGCCGAGTGGTTCTTGTGGGAGAACAACTCCATTTGGCTCACTAACTTCACACACCATCAGGCTTCCAAGCAGCTCTCAAGGAAACTCAGCTTTCACACTCTAGGCTTAATGCCCTTTGAGTGCCTAGGACTGAAATGATCCTGGTAGAGCATCCCACACAAACCAATGCTCCACATGCGGGTTTCACATGCCACCAACTCCACATTCACAGACAACTTCCTAGCCAAAGCCTTTTCAGATAGCCCTCTATACAAAGGCTCTAGGCGCAAATATTGGTGTGAGAGCTAATTCAATCAAGGAAACACTGCATGTTGGTGAAGCGCATATTGAAGAAGAATCAGCCGAGTGGTTCTTGTGGGAGAACAACTCCATTTGGCTCACTAACTTCACACACCATCAGGCTTCCAAGCAGCTCTCAAAGAAACTCAGCTTTCACACTCTAGGCTTAATGCCCTTTGACTGCATTATCTAGGAATGAACCTGGTAGAGCATCCCACACAAACCAATGCTCCACATGCGGGTTTCACATGCCACCAACTCCTCATTCACAGACAATTTCAACGCCAAAGCCGTTTTCAGAGAGCCCTCAATACAAAGGCTCTAGAAACAAATATTGGTGTGAGAGGTAATTCAATCAAGGAAACACTGCATATTGGTGAAGCGCATATTGAAGAAGAATCAGCCGAGTGGTTCTTGTGGGAGAACAGCTCCATTTGGCTCACTATCTTCACACACCATCAGGCTTCCAAGCAGCTCTCAAGGAAACTCAGTTTTCACACTGTAGGTTTAATGCCCTTTGAGTGCCTAGGACTGAAATGAAGCTTGGTGAGCTTCCAACACAAACCAATGCTCCACATGCGGGTTTCACATGCCACCAACTCCACATTCACAGACAACTTCCTAGCCAAAGCCGTTTTCAGATAGCCCTCAATACAAAGGCTCTAGGCGCAAATATTGGTGTGAGAGCTAATTCAATCAAGGAAACACTGCATGTTGGTGAAGCTCATTTTGAAGAAGAATCAGCCGAGTGGTTCTTGTGGGAGAACAACTCCATTTGGCTCACTAACTTCACACACCATCAGGCTTCCATGCAGCTCTCAAGCAAACTCAGCTTTCACACTCTAGGCTTAAAGCCCTTTGAGTGCCTTATCTAGGAATGAACCTGGTAGAGCATCCCACACAAACCAATGCTCCACATGCGGGTTTCACATACCACCAACTCCTCATTCACAGACAATTTCAGCGCCAAAGCCGTTTTCAGAGAGCCCTCAATACAAAGGCTCTAGGCGCAAATATTGGTGTGAGAGGTAATTCAATCAAGGAAACACTGCTTGTTGGTGAAGCGCATATTGAAGAAGAATCAGCCGAGTGGTTCTTGTGGGAGAACAACTCCATTTGGCTCACTAACTTCACTCACCATCAGGCTTCCAAGCAGCTCTCAAGGAAACTCAGTTTTCCCACTCTAGGCTTAATGCCCTTTGAGTGCCTAGGAATGACATGAAGCTTGGTGAGCTTCCCTCATAAACCAATGCTCCACATGCGGGTTTCACATGCCACCAACTCCTCATTCACAGACAACTTCCTAGCCAAGCCGTTTTCAGATAGCCCTCAATACAAAGGCTCTAGGCGCAAATATTGGTGAGAGAGCTAATTCAATCAAGGAAACACTGCTTGTTGGTGAAGCGAATATTGAAGAAGAATCAACCGAGTGGTTCTTGTGGGAGAACAGCTCCATTTGGCTCACTAACTTCACACACCATCAGGCTTCCAAGCAGCTCTCAAGGAAACTCAGCTTTCACACTCTAGGCTTACTGCCCTTTGAGTGCAGTATCTAGGAATGAACCTGGTAGAGCATCCCACACAAACCAATGCTCCACATGCGGGTTTCACATGCCACCAACTCCACATTCACAGACCACTTCAGCGCCAAAGCCGTTTTCAGATAGCCCTCAATACAAAGGCTCTAGGAGCAAATATTGGTGTGAGAGCTAATCCAATCAAGGCAACACTGCATGTTGGTGAAGCGCATATTGAAGAAGAATCAGCCGAGTGGTTCTTGTAGGAGAACAACTCCATTTGGCTCACTAACTTCACACACCATCAGGCTTCCAAGCAGCTCTCAAGGAAACTCCGTTTTCACACTCTAGGCTTAATGCCCTTTGACTGCATTATCTAGGAATGAACCTGGTAGAGCATCCCACACAAACCAATGCTCCACATGCGGGTTTCACACGCCACCAACTCCACATTCACAGACAACTTCCTAGCCAAAGCCGTTTTCAGATTGCCCTCAATACAAAGGCTCTAGGCGCAAATATTGGTGTGAGAGCTAATTCAATCAAGGAAACACTGCATGTTGGTGAAGCGCATATTGAAGAAGAATCAGCCGAGTGTTTCTTGTGGGAGAACAAGCATTTGGCTCACTAACTTCACACACCATCAGGCTTCCAAGCAGCTCTCAAGGAAACTCAGCTTTCACACTCTAGGCTTAATGTCCTTTGAGTGCCTAGGACTGAAATGAAGCTTGGTGAGCTTCCCACACAAAACAATGCTCCACATGCGGGTTTCACATGCCACCAACTCCACATTCACAGACAACTTCAGCGCCAAAGCCATTTTCAGATAGCCCTCAATACAAAGGCTCTAGGCGCAAATATTGGTGTGAGAGCTAATCCAATCAAGGCAACACTGCATGTTGGTGAAGCGCATATTGAGGAAGAATCAGCCGAGTGGTTCTTGTGGGAGAAGAACTCCATTTGGCTCACTAACGTCACACACCATCAGGCTTCCAAGCAGCTCTCAAGGAAACTCAGTTTTCTTTCTTTCTTTTTTTTTATTATTTAACTTCAGTAATTACCTTGTATTATGTGACACAGTTACTTAGATACTTGGGTTCTCCCACCCCTCCCCAAACCCTCCCACCATGGTGGATTCCTCCACCTTGTTGCATAACCACAGCTCAAGTTCAGTTGAGATTCCCCATTGCAAGCATACACCTAACATAGAGTCCAGCATCTTATTGTCCAGTCAAGTTCAGCGTCTTCTTAGGTATACCCTCTCTGGTCTGAAGACAGAGCTAGCTGAGTATTATCCCAGTCAATTGAAAGCTCCATCATACCATCAGCAAAAATTTACATCATTATGGAATTAATTGGCATAGTAATGAGTAACCAACATGTTGGAAGTAAATACGAGTTCCCAGCCACCTTCTGTGACCACCTCACCTATACTTCAATTTAGTTTATACACAACATATAACATTCAAAACACAACATCTATACATAACATCATATCACCTAATTAAGGCAAACATGTGGTATTTAACCTTTTTTGATTGGCTCATTTCCCTTAGCATTATGGCTTCCAGTTTGGCCCATTTGTCCACACAGAACTGCATTTTGTTTTTTTTAATAGCTGAGTAGTATTCCATGGAGTAGATGAACCATAGCTTTCTTATCCAATCCTCTGTTGATGGACATTTTGGTTGCTTCCATGTTTTTGCAATTACTGATTGTGCTGCTATGAGCATAGGAGTGCATGTTGGTTTCTCATAAAACAATTGTTCTGGATATATTCCTAGGAGTGCTATTGCTGGATCATACGGTATGTTGAATTTGAGTTGTTTGAATATTCTCCATACTGATTTCCATAGAGGCTGTACCAGCCTGCAGCCCCACCAGCAGTGGAGTAGGGATCCCTTTTCCCCGTAACCTCGCCAACTCGGTTTTCACACTCTACGCTTAATGCCCTTTGAGTGCCTAGGACTGAAATGAAGCTTGGTGAGATTCCCACACAAACCAATGATCCACATGCGGGTTTCACATGCCACCATCTCCACATTCACAGACAACTTCCTAGCCAAAGCCGTTTTCAGATAGCCCTCAATACAAACGCTCTAGGTGCAAATATTGGTGTGAGAGCTAATCCAATCAAGGCAACACTGCATGTTGGTGAAGCGCATATTGAAGAAGAATCAGCCGAGTGGTTCTTGTGGGAGAACAACTCCATTTGGCTCACTAACTTCACACACCATCAGGCTTCCAAGCAGCTCTCAAGGAAACTCAGTTTTCACACTCTAGGCTTAATGCCCTTTGAGTGCCTAGGACTGAAATGAAGCTTGGTGAGCTTCCCACACAAACCAATGCTCCACATGCGGGTTTCACATGCCACCAACTCCACATTCACAGACAACTTCCTAGCCAAAGCCGTTTTCAGATAGTCCTCAATACAAAGGCTCTAGGTGCAAATATTGGTGTGAGAGCTAATTCAACAAAAGATACACTGCATGTTGGTGAAGCGCATATTGAAGAAGAATCAGCCGAGTGTTTCTTGTGGGAGAACAACTCCATTTGGCTCACTAACTTCACACACCATCAGGCTTCCAAGCAGCTCTCAAGGAAACTCAGTTTTCACACTCTAGGCTTAATGCCCTCTGACTGCATTATCTAGGAATGAACCTGGTAGAGCATCCCACACAAACCAAGGCTCCACATGCGGGTTTCACATGCCACCAACTCCACATTCACAGACAACTTCCTAGCCAAAGCCGTTTTCAGAGAGCCCTCAATACAAAGGCTCTAGGCGCAAATATTGGTGTGAGAGCTAATTCAATCAAGGAAACACTGCATGTTGGTGAAGCGCATATTGAAGAAGAATCAGCCGAGTGGTTCTTGTGGGAGAACAACTCCATTTGGCTCACTAACTTCACACACCATCAGGCTTCCAAGCAGCTCTCAAGGAAACTCAGCTTTCACACTCTAGGCTTAATGCCCTTTGAGTGCCTAGGACTGAAATGAAGCTTGGTGAGCTTCCCACACAAAGCAATGCTCCACATGCGGGTTTCACATGCCACCAACTCCACATTCACAGACAACTTTCTAACCAAAGCCTTTTTCAGATAGCCCTCAATACAAAGGCTCTAGGCGCAAATATTGGTGTGAGAGCTAATTCAATCAAGGAAACACTGCATGTTGGTGAAGCGCATATTGAAGAAGAATCAGCCGAGTGGTTCTTGTGGGAGAACAACTCCATTTGGCTCACTAACTTCACACACCATCAGGCTTCCAAGCAGCTCTCAAGGAAACTCAGCCTTCACACTCTAGGCTTAATGCCCTTTGAGTGCCTAGGACTGAAATGAAGCTTGGTGAGCTTCCCACACAAACCAATGCTCCACATGCGGGTTTCACATGCCACCAACTCCACATTCACAGACAACTTCCTAGCCAAAGCCGTTTTCAGATAGCCCTCAATAGAAGGGCTCTAAGCTCAAATATTGGTGTGAGAGCTAATTCAATCAAGGAAACACTGCATGTTGGTGAAGCGCATATTGAAGAAGAATCAGCCGAGTGGTTCTTGTGGGAGAACAACTCCATTTGGCTCACTAACTTCACACACCATCAGGCTTCCAAGCAGCTCTCAAGGAAACTCAGTTTTCTTTTTTTTTTTATTATTTAACTTCAGTAATTACATTGTATTATGTGACACAGTTACATAGATACTTGGGTTCTCCCACCCCTCCCCAAACCCTCCCACCATGGTGGATTCCTCCACCTTGTTGCATAACCACAGCTCAAGTTCAGTTGAGATTCCCCATTGCAAGCATACACCAAACATAGAGTCCAGCATCTTATTGTCCAGTCAAGTTCAGCGTCTTCTTAGGTATACCCTCTCTGGTCTGAAGACAGAGCTAGCTGAGTATTATCCCAGTCAATTGAAAGCTCCATCATACCATCAGCAAAAATTTACATCATTATGGAATTAATTGACATAGTAATGTGTAACCAACATGTTGGAAGTAAATACGAGTTCCCAGCCACCTTCTGTGACAACCTCAACTATACTTCAATTTAGTTTATACGCAACATATAACATTCAAAACATAACATCTTATACATAACATCATATCATCTTAAATTAAGGCAAACATGTGGTATTTAACCTTTTGTGATTGGCTCATTTCCCTTAGCATTATGGCTTCCAGTTTGGCCCATTTGGCCACAAAGAACTGCATTTTGTTTTTTTTAATAGCTGAGTAGTATTCCATGGAGTAGATGAACCATAGCTTTCTTATCCAATCCTCTGTTGATGGACATTTTGGTTGCTTCCATGTTTTTGCAATTACTGATTGTGCTGCTATGAGCATAGGAGTGCATGTTGGTTTCTCATAAAACAATTGTTCTGGATATATTCCTAGGAGTGCTATTGCTGGATCATACGGTATGTTGAATTTGAGTTGTTTGAATATTCTCCATACTGATTTCCATAGAGGCTGTACCAGCCTGCAGCCCCACCAGCAGTGGAGTAGGGATCCCTTTTCCCCGCAACCTCGCCAACTCGGTTTTCACACTCTACGCTTAATGCACTTTGAGTGCCTAGGACTGAAATGAAGCTTGGTGAGATTCCCACACAAACCAATGATCCACATGCGGGTTTCACATGCCACCATCTCCACATTCACAGACAACTTCCTAGCCAAAGCCGTTTTCAGAGAGCCCTCAATACAAAGACTCTAGGCGCAAATATTGGTGTGAGAATTCATTCAATCAAGGAAACACTGCATGTTGGTGAAGCGCATATTGAAGAAGAATCAGCCGAGTGGTTCTTGTGGGAGAACAACTCCATTTGGCTCACTAACTTCACACACCATCAGGCTTCCAAGCAGCTCTGCAGGAAACTCAGTTTTCACACTCTAGGCTTAATGCCCTTTGCGTGCCTAGGACTGAAATGAAGCTTGGTGAGCTTCCCACACAAACCAATGCTCCACATGCGGGTTTCACATGCCACCAACTCCACATTCACAGAACACTTCAGCGCCAAAGCCGTTTTCAGATAGCCCTCAATACAAAGGCTCCAGGCGCAAATATTGGTATGAGAGCTAATTCAATCAAGGAAACACTGCATGTTGGTGAAGCGCATATTGAAGAAGAATCAGCCGAGTGGTTCTTGAGGGAGAACAACTCCATTTGGTTCACTAACTTCACTCACCATCAGGCTTCCAAGCAGCTCTCAAGGAAACTCAGTTTTCACACTCTAGGCTTAATGCCCTTTGACTGCATTATCTAGGAATGACCCTGGTAGAGCATCCCACACAAATCAATGCTCCACATGCGGGTTTCACACGTCACCATCTCCACATTCACAGACAACTTCCTAGCCAAAGCCGTTTTCAGAGAGCCCTCAATACAAAGACTCTATGCGCAAATATTGGTGTGAGAACTCATTCAATCAAGGAAACACTGCATGTTGGTGAAGCGCATATTGAAGAAGAATCAGCCGAGTGGTTCTTGTGGGAGAACAACTCCATTTGGCTCACTAACTTCACACACCATCAGGCTTCCAAGCAGCTCTCAAGGAAACTCAGTTTTCACACTCTAGGCTTAATGCCCTTTGAGTGCCTAGGACTGAAATGAAGCTTGGTGAGCTACCCACACAAACCAATGCTCCACATGCGGGTTTCACATGCCACCAACTCCACATTCACAGACCACTTCAGCGCCAAAGCCATTTTCAGATAGCCCTCAATACAAAGGCTCTAGGCGCAAATATTGGTGTGAGAGCTAATCCAATCAAGGCAACACTGCATGTTGGTGAAGCGCATATTGAAGAAGAATCAGCCGAGTGGTTCTTGTAGGAGAACAACTGCATTTGGCTCACTAACTTCACACACCATCAGGCTTCCAAGCAGCTCTCAAGGAAACTCAGTTTTCACACTCTACGCTTAATGCCCTTTGAGTGCCTAGGACTGAAATGAAGCTTGGTGAGATTCCCACACAAACCAATGCTCCACATGCGGGTTTCACATGCCACCATCTCCACATTCACAGACAACTTCCTAGCCAAAGCCGTTTTCAGAGAGCCCTCAATACAAAGGCTCTAGGCGCAAATTTGGTGTGAGAGCTAATTCAATCAAGGAAACACTGCAAGTTGGTGAAGCGCACATTGAAGAAGAATCAGCCAAGTGGTTCTTGTGGGAGAGCAACTCCATTTGGCTCACTAACTTCACACACCATCAGGCTTCCAAGCAGCTCTCAAGGAAACTCAGCTTTCACACTCTAGGCTTAATGCCCTTTGACTGCATTATCTAGGAATGAACCTGGTAGAACATCCCACACAAACCAATGCTCCACATGCGGGTTTCACATGCCACCAACTCCACATTCACAGACAAATTCCTAGCCATAGCTGTTTTCAGATAGCCCTCAATGCAAAGGCTCTAGGCGCAAATATTGGTGTGAGAGCTAATTCAATCAAGGAAACACTGCATGTTGGTGAAGCGCATATTGAAGAAGAATCAGCCGAGTGGTTCTTGTGGGAGAACAACTCCATTTGGCTCACTAACTTCACACACCATCAGGCTTCCAAGCAGCTCTCAAGGAAACTCAGTATTCACACTCTAGGCTTAATGCCCTTGAGTGCCTAGGACTGAAATGAAGCTTGGTGAGCTTCCCACACAAACCAATGCTCCACATGCGGGTTTCACATGCCACCAACTCCACATTCACAGACAACTTCCTAGCCAAAGCCGTTTTCAGATAGCCCTCAATACAAAGTCTCTAGGCGCAAATATTGGTGTGAGAGCTAATTCAATCAAGGAAACACTGCATGTTGGTGAAGCGCATATTGAAGAACAATCAGCCGAGTGGTTCTTGTAGGAGAACAACTCCATTTGGCTCACTAACTTCACACACCATCAGGCTTCCAAGCAGCTCTCAAGGAAACTCAGCTTTCACACTCTAGGCTTAATGCCCTTTGAGTACCGAGGACTGAAATGAAGCTTGGTGAGCTTTCCACACAAAACAATGCTCCACATGCGGGTTTCACATGCCACCAACTCCTCATTCACAGACAACTTCCTAGCCAAAGCCGTTTTCAGATAGCCCTCAATACAAAGGCTCTAGGCGCAAATATTGGTGTGAGAGCTAATTCAATCAAGGAAACACTGCATGTTGGTGAAGCGCATATTGAAGAAGAATCAGCCGAGTGGTTCTTGTGGGAGAACAACTCCATTTGGCTCACTAACGTCACACACCATCAGGCTTCCAAGCAGCTCTCAAGGAAACTCAGCTTTCACACTCTAAGCTTAATACCCTATTAGTGCAGTATCTAGGAATGAACCTAGTAGAGCTTCCCACACAAGCCAATGCTCCACATGCGGGTTTCACATGCCACCAACTCCACATTCACAGACAACTTCCTAGCCAAAGCCGTTTTCAGATTGCCCTCAATACAAAGGCTCTAGGCGCAAATATTGGTGTGAGAGCTAATTCAATCAAGGAAACACTGCATGATGATGAAGCGCATATTGAAGAAGAATCAGCCGAGTGGTTCTTGTGGGAGAACAACTCCATTTGGCTCACTAACTTCACACACCATCAGGCTTCCAAGCAGCTCTCAAGGAAACTCAGTTTTCACACTCTAGGCTTAATGCCCTTTGACTGCATTATCTAGGAATGAACCTGGTAGAGCATCCCACACAAACCAAGGCTCCACATGCGGGTTTCACATGCCACCAACTCCACATTCACAGACAACTTCCTAGCCAAAGCCGTTTTCAGATAGCCCTCAATACAAAGGCTCTAGGCGCAAATATTGGTGTGAGAGCTAATTCAATCAAGGAAACACTGCATGTTGGTGAAGCGCATATTGAAGAAGAATCAGCCGAGTGGTTCTTGTGGGAGAACAACTCCATTTGGCTCACTAACTTCACACACCATCAGGCTTCCAAGCAGCTCTCAAGGAAACTCAGCTTTCACACTCTAGGCTTAATGCCCTTTGAGTGCCTAGGACTGAAATGAAGCTTGGTGAGCTTCCCACACAAAGCAATACTCCACATGCGGGTTTCACATGCCACCAACTCCACATTCACAGACAACTTTCTAGCCAAAGCCTTTTTCAGATAGCCCTCAATACAAAGGCTCTAGGCGCAAATATTGGTGTGAGAGCTAATTCAATCAAGGAAACACTGCATGTTGGTGAAGCGCATATTGAAGAAGAATCAGCCGAGTGGTTCTTGTGGGAGAACAACTCCATTTGGCTCACTAACTTCACACACCATCAGGCTTCCAAGCAGCTCTCAAGGAAACTCAGTTTTCTTTTTTTTTTTTTTTAATTATTTAACTTCAGTAATTACATTGTATTATGTGACACAGTTACATAGATACTTGGGTTCTCCCACCCCTCCCCAAACCCTCCCACCATGGTGGATTCCTCCACCTTGTTGCATAACCACAGCTCAAGTTCAGTTGAGATTCCCCATTGCAAGCATACACCAAACATAGAGTCCAGCATCTTATTGTCCAGTCAAGTTCAGCGTCTTCTTAGGTATACCCTCTCTGGTCTGAAGACAGAGCTAGCAGAGTATTATCCCAGTCAATTGAAAGCTCCATCATACCATCAGCAAAAATTTACATCATTATGGAATTAATTGACATAGTAATGAGTAACCAACATGTTGGAAGTAAATACGAGTTCCCAGCCACCTTCTGTGACCACCTCACCTATACTTCAATTTAGTTTATACGCAACATATAACATTCAAAACATAACATCTTATACATAACATCATATCATCTTAAATTAAGGCAAACATGTGGTATTTAACCTTTTGTGATTGGCTCATTTCCCTTAGCATTATGGCTTCCAGTTTGGCCCATTTGGCCACAAAGAACTGCATTTTGTTTTTTTTAATAGCTGAGTAGTATTCCATGGAGTCGATGAACCATAGCTTTCTTATCCAATCCTATGTTGATGGACATTTTGGTTGCTTCCATGTTTTTGCAATTACTGATTGTGCTGCTATGAGCATAGGAGTGCATGTTGGTTTCTCATAAAACAATTGTTCTGGATATATTCCTAGGAGTGCTATTGCTGGATCATACGGTATGTTGAATTTGAGTTGTTTGAATATTCTCCATACTGATTTCCATAGAGGCTGTACCAGCCTGCAGCCCCACCAGCAGTGGAGTAGGGATCCCTTTTCCCCGCAACCTCGCCAACTCGGTTTTCACACTCTACGCTTAATGCACTTTGAGTGCCTAGGACTGAAATGAAGCTTGGTGAGATTCCCACACAAACCAATGATCCACATGCGGGTTTCACATGCCACCATCTCCACATTCACAGACAACTTCCTAGCCAAAGCCGTTTTCAGATAGCCCTCAATACAAAGGCTCTAGGCGCAAATATTGGTGTGAGAGCTAATCCAATCAAGGAAACACTGCATGTTGGTGAAGCGCATATTGAAGAAGAATCAGCCGAGTGGTTCTTGTGGGAGAATAACTCCATTTGGCTCACTAACTTCACACACCATCAGGCTTCCAAGCAGCTCTCAAGGAAACTCAGTTTTCACACTCTAGGCTTAATGCCCTTTGAGTGCCTAGGACTGAAATGAAGCTTGGTGAGATTCCCACACAAAGCAATGCTCCACATGCGGGTTTCACATGCCACCAACTCCACATTCACAGACAACTTCCTAGCCAAAGCCGTTTTCAGATAGTCCTCAATACAAAGGCTCTAGGCGCAAATATTGGTGTGAGAGCTAATTCAACAAAGGAAACACTGCATGTTGGTGAAGCGCATATTGAAGAAGAATCAGCCGAGTGGTTCTTGTGGGAGAACAACTCCATTTGGCTCACTAACTTCACACACCATCAGGCTTCCAAGCAGCTCTCAAGGAAACTCAGTTTTCACACTCTAGGCTTAATGCCCTTTGAGTGCCTAGGACTGAAATGAAGCTTGGTGAGCTTCCCACACAAACCAATGATCCACATGCGGGTTTCACATGCCACCAACTCCACATTCACAGACAACTTCCTAGCCAAAGCCGTTTTCAGATAGCCCTCAATACAAAGGCTCCAGGCGCAAATATTGGTGTGAGAGCTAATTCAATCAAGGAAACACTGCATGTTGGTGAAGCACATATTGAAGAAGAATCAGCCGAGTGGTTCTTGTGGGAGAACAACTCCATTTGGCTCACTAACTTCACACACCATCAGGGTTCCAAGCAGCTCTCAAGGAAACTCAGTTTTGACACTCTAAGCTTAATGCCCTTTGAGTGCCTAGGACTGAAATGAAACTTGGTGAGCTTCCCACATAAACCAATGCTCCACATGCGGGTTTCACATGCCACCAACTCCACATTCACAGACCACTTCAGCGCCAAAGCCGTTTTCAGATAGCCCTCAATACAAAGGCTCTAGGCACAAATATTGGTGTGAGAGCTAATTCAATAAAGGAAACACTGCAAGTTGGTGAAGCACATATTGAAGAAGAATCAGCCGAGTGGTTCTTGTGGGAGAACAACTCCATTTGGCTCACTAACTTTACACACCATCAGGCTTCCAAGCAGCTCTCAAGGAAACTCAGCTTTCACACTCTAAGCTTAATACCCTATTAGTGCAGTATCTAGGAATGAACCTGGTAGAGCATCCCACACAACCCAGTGCTCCACATGCTGGTTTCACATGCCACCAACTCCACATTCACAGACAACTTCTTAGCCAAAGCCGTTTTCAGATTGCCCTCAATACAAAGGCTCTAGGTGCAAATATTGGTGTGAGAGCTAATTCAATCAAGGAAACACTGCATGATGGTGAAGCGCATATTGAAGAAGAATCAGCCGAGTGTTTCTTGTTGGAGAACAACTCCATTTGGCTCACTAACTTCACACACCATCAGGCTTCCAAGCAGCTCTCAAGGAAACTCAGTTTTGACACTCTAGGCTTAATGCCCTTTGACTGCATTATCTAGGAATGAACCTGGTAGAGCATCCCACACAAACCAAGGCTCCACATGCGGGTTTCACATGCCACCAACTCCACATTCACAGACAACTTCCTAGCCAAAGCCGTTTTCAGATAGCCCTCAATACAAAGGCTCTAGGCGCAAATATTGGTGTGAGAGCTAATTCAATCAAGGAAACACTGCATGTTGGTGAAGTGCATATTGAAGAAGAATCAGCCGAGTGGTTCTTGTGGGAGAACAACTCCATTTGGCTCACTAACTTCACACACCATCAGGCTTCCAAGCAGCTCTCAAGGAAACTCAGCTTTCACACTCTAGGCTTAATGCCCTTTGAGTGCCTAGGACTGGAATGAAGCTTGGTGAGCTTCCCACACAAAGCAATACTCCACATGCGGGTTTCACATGCCACCAACTCCACATTCACAGACAACTTTCTAGCCAAAGCCTTTTTCAGATAGCCCTCAATACAAAGGCTCTAGGCGCAAATATTGGTGTGAGAGCTAATTCAATCAAGGAAACACTGCATATTGGTGAAGCACATATTGAAGAAGAATCAGCCGAGTGGTTCTTGTGGGAGAACAACTCCATTTGGCTCACTAACTTCACACACCATCAGGCTTCCAAGCAGCTCTCAAGGAAACTCAGCTTTCACACTCTAGGCTTACTGGCCTTGAGTGCATTATCTAGGAATGAACCTGGTATAGCATCCCACACAAACCAATGCTCCACATGCGGGATTCACATACCACCAACTCCACATTCACAGACAACTTCCTAGCCAAAGCCGTTTTCAGATAGCCCTCAATACAAAGGCTTTTGGCGCAAATATTGGTGTGAGAGCTAATTCAATCAAGGAAACACTGCATGTTGGTGAAGCGCATATTGAAGAAGAATCAGCCGAGTGGTTCTTGTGGGAGAACAACTCCATTTGGCTCACTAACTTCACACACCATCAGGCTTCCAAGCAGCTCTCAAGGAAACTCAGTTTTGACACTCTAGGCTTAATGCCCTTTGAGTGCCTAGGAATGAAATGAAGCTTGGTGAGCTTCCCACACAAACCAATGCTCCACATGCGGGTTTCACATGCCACCAACTCCACATTCACAGACAACTTCCTAGCCAAAGCCGTTTTCAAATAGTCCTCAATACAAAGGGTCTAGGCGCAAATATTGGTGTGAGAGCTAATTCAATCAAGGAAACACTGCATGTTGGTGAAGCGCATATTGAAGAAGAATCAGCCGAGTGGTTCTTGTGGGAGAACAACTCCATTTGGCTCACTAACTTCACACACCATCAGGCTTCCAAGCAGCTCTGAAGGAAACTCAGCCTTCACACTCTAGGCTTAATGCCCTTTGAGTGCCTAGGACTGAAATGAAGCTTTGTGAGCTTCCCACACAAACCAATGCTCCACATGCGGGTTTCACATGCCACCAACTCCACATTCACAGACAACTTCAGCGCCAAAGCCGTTTTCAGATAGCCCTCAATACAAAGGCTCCAGGCCCAAATATTGGTGTGAGAGCTAATTCAATCAAGGAAACACTGCATGTTGGTGAAGCACATATTGAAGAAGAATCAGCCGAGTGGTTCTTGTGGGAGAACAACTCCATTTGGCTCACTAACTTCACACACCATTAGGCTTCCAAGCAGCTCTCAAGGAAACTCAGTTTTGACACTCTAGTCTTGATGCCCTTTGAGTGCCTAGGACTGAAATGAAACTTGGTGAGCTTCCCACATAACCCAATGCTCCACATGCGGGTTTCCCATGCCACCAACTCCACATTCACAGACAACTTCCTAGCCAAAGCCGTTTTCAGATTGCCGTCAATACAAAGGCTTTTGGCGCAAATATTGGTGTGAGAGCTAATTCAATCAAGGAAACACTGCATGATGGTGAAGCGCATATTGAAGAAGAATCAGCCAAGTGTTTCTTGTGGGAAAACAACTCCATTTGGCTCACTAACTTCACACACCATCAGGCTTCCAAGCAGCTCTCAAGGAAACTCAGTTTTCACACTCTAGGCTTAATGCCCTTTGACTACATTATCTAGGAATAAACCTGGTAGAGCTTCCCACACAAACCAATGCTCCACATGCGGGTTTCACATGCCACCAACTCCACATTCACAGACAACTTCCTAGCCAAAGCCGTTTTCAGATAGCCCTCAATACAAAGGCTCTAGGCACAAATATTGGTGTGAGAGCTAATTCAATCAAGGAAACACTGCATGTTGGTGAAGCGCATATTGAAGAAGAATCAGCCGAGTGGTTCTTTTGGGAGAACAACTCCATTTGGCTCACAAACTTCACACACCATCAGGCTTCCAAGCAGCTCTCAAGGAAACTCAGCCTTCAAACTCTAGGCTTAATGCCCTTTGAGTGCCTAGGACTGAAATGAAGCTTGGTGAGCTTCCCACACAAACCAATGCTCCACATGCGGGTTTCACATGACACCAACTCCACATTCACAGACAACTTCCTAGCCAAAGCCGTTTTCCGATATCCCTCAATACAAAACCTCTAGGTGCAAATATTGGTGTGAGAGCTAATCCAATCAAGGAAACACTGCATGTTGGTGAAGCGCATATTGAAGAAGAATCAGCCGAGTGGCTCTTGTGGGAGAACAACTCCATTTGGCTCACTAACTTCACACACCATCAGGCTTCCAAGCAGCTCTCAAGGAAACTCAGTTTTCTTTTTTTTTTTTTTTTATTATTTAACTTCAGTAATTACATTGTATTATGTGACGCAGTTACATAGATACTTGGGTTCTCCCACCCCTCCCCAAACCCTCCCACCATGGTGGATTCCTCCACCTTGTTGCATAACCACAGCTCAAGTTCAGTTGAGATTCCCCATTGCAAGCATACACCAAACATAGAGTCCAGCATCTTATTGTCCAGTCAAGTTCAGCGTCTTCTTAGGTATACCCTCTCTGGTCTGAAGACAGAGCTAGCAGAGTATTATCCCAGTCAATTGAAAGCTCCATCATACCATCAGCAAAAATTTACATCATTATGGAATTAATTGACATAGTAATGAGTAACCAACATGTTGGAAGTAAATACGAGTTCCCAGCCACCTTCTGTGACCACCTCACCTATACTTCAATTTAGTTTATACACAACATATAACATTCAAAACATAACATCTTATACATAACATCATATCATCTTAAATTAAGGCAAACATGTGGTATTTAACCTTTTGTGATTGGCTCATTTCCCTTAGCATTATGGCTTCCAGTTTGGCCCATTTGGCCACAAAGAACTGCATTTTGTTTTTTTTAATAGCTGAGTAGTATTCCATGGAGTCGATGAACCATAGCTTTCTTATCCAATCCTCTGTTGATGGACATTTTGGTTGCTTCCATGTTTTTGCAATTACTGATTGTGCTGCTATGAGCATAGGAGTGCATGTTGGTTTCTCATAAAACAATTGTTCTGGATATATTCCTAGGAGTGCTATTGCTGGATCATACGGTATGTTGAATTTGAGTTGTTTGAATATTCTCCATACTGATTTCCATAGAGGCTGTACCAGCCTGCAGCCCCACCAGCAGTGGAGTAGGGATCCCTTTTCCCCGCAACCTCGCCAACTCGGTTTTCACACTCTACGCTTAATGCACTTTGAGTGCCTAGGACTGAAATGAAGCTTGGTGAGATTCCCACACAAACCAATGATCCACATGCGGGTTTCACATGCCACCATCTCCACATTCACAGACAACTTCCTTGCCAAAGCCGTTTTCAGATAGCCCTCAATACAAAGGCTCTAGGCGCAAATATTGGTGTGAGAGCTAATCCAATCAAGGAAACACTGCATGTTGGTGAAGCGCATATTGAAGAAGAATCAGCCGAGTGGATCTTGTGGGAGAACAACTCCATTTGGCTCACTAACTTCACACACCATCAGGCTTCCAAGCAGCTCTCAAGGAAACTCAGTTTTCACACTCTAGGCTTAATGCCCTTTGACTGCATTATCTAGGAATGAACCTGGTAGAGCATCCCACACAAACCAAGGCTCCACATGCGGGTTTCACATGCCACCAACTCCACAGTCACAGACCACTTCAGCGCCAAAGCCGTTTTCAGATAGCCCTCAATACAAAACATCTAGGTGCAAATATTGGTGTGAGAGCTAATTCAATCAAGGAAACACTGCATGTTGGTGAAGCGCATATTGAAGAAGAATCAGCCGAGTGGTTCTTGTGGGAGAACAACTCCATTTGGCTCACTAACTTCACACACCATCAGGCTTCCAAGCAGCTCTCAAGGAAACTCAGTTTTCACATTTTAGGCTTAATGCCCTTTGAGTGCCTAGGGCTGAAATGAAGCTTGGTGAGCATCCCACACAAACCAATGCTCCACATGCGGGTTTCACATGACACCAACTCCACATTCACAGACCACTTCAGCGCCATCTCCGTTTTCAGATAGCCCTCATTACAAAACCTCTAGGTGCAAATAGTGGTGTGAGAGCTAATCCAATCAAGGAAACACTGCATGTTGGTGAAGCGCATATTGAAGAAGAATCAGCCGAGTGGTTCTTTTGGGAGAACAACTCCATTTGGCTCACTAACTTCACACACCATCAGGCTTCCAAGCAGCTCTCAAGGAAACTCAGCTTTCACACTCTAGGCTTACTGGACTTGAGTGCATTATCTAGGAATGAACCTGGTAGAGCATCCCACACAAACCAAGGATCCACATGCGGGTTTCACATGCCACCAACTCCACATTCACAGACCATTTCAGCGCCAAAGCCGTTTTCAGATAGCCCTCAATACAAAACATCTAGGTGCAAATATTGTTGTTAGTGCTAATTCAATCAAAGAAACACTGCATGTTGGTGAAGCGCATATTGAAGAAGAATCAGCCGAGTGGTTCTTGTGGGAGAACAACTCAATTTGGCTCACTAACTTCACACACCATCAGGCTTCCAAGCAGCTCTCAAGGAAACTCAGCTTTCACACTCTAGGCTTAATGCCCTTTGAGTGCCTAGGACTGAAATGAAGCTTGGTGAGCTTCCCACAAAAACCAATGCTCCACATGCGGGTTTCACATGCCACCAACTCCACATTCACAGACAACTTCCTAGACAAAGTCGTTTTCAGATAGCCCTCAATACAAAGGGCTCTACGCACAAATATTGGTGTGAGAGCTAATTCAATCAAGGAAACACTGCATGTTGGTGAAGCGCATATTGAAGAAGAATCAGCCGAGTGGTTCTTGTGGGAGAACAACTCCATTTGGCTCACTAACTTCACACACCATCAGGCTTCCAAGCAGCTCTCAAGGAAACTCAGCTTTCACACTCTAGGCTTACTGGCCTTGAGTGCATTATCTAGGAATGAACCTGGTATAGCATCCCACACAAACCAATGCTCCACATGCGGGTTTCACATACCACCAACTCCACATTCACAGACAACTTTCTAGCCAAAGCCTTTTTCAGATAGCCCTCAATACAAAGGCTCTAGGCACAAATATTGGTGTGAGAGCTAATTCAATCAAGGAAACACTGCATGTTGGTGAAGCGCATATTGAAGAAGAATCAGCCTAGTGGTTCTTGTGGGAGAACAACTCCATTTGGCTCACTAACTTCACACACCATCAGGCTTCCAAGCAGCTCTCAAGGAAACTCAGCCTTCACACTCTAGGCTTAATGCCCTTTGAGTGCCTAGGACTGAAATGAAGCTTGGTGAGCTTCCCACACAAACCAATGCTCCACATGCGGGTTTCACATGCCACCAACTCCACATTCACAGACAACTTCCTATCCAAAGCCGTTTTCAGATAGCCCTCAATACAAAACCTCTAGGTGCAAATATTGGTGTGAGAGCTAATCCAATCAAGGAAACACTGCATGTTGGTGAAGCGCATATTGAAGAAGAATCAGCCGAGTGGTTCTTGTGGGAGAACAACTCCATTTGGCTCACTAACTTCACACACCATCAGGCTTCCAAGCAGCTCTCAAGGAATCTCAGCTTTCACACTTTAGGCTAATGCCCTTTGAGTGCATTATCTAGGAATGAACCTGGTAGAGCATCCCACACAAACCAATGCTCCACATGCGGGTTTCACATACCACCAACTCCACATTCACAGACAACTTCCTAGCCAAAGCCGTTTTCAGATAGCCCTCAATACAAAGGCTTTTGGCGCAAATATTGGTGTGAGAGCTAATTCAATCAAGGAAACACTGCATGTTGGTGAAGCGCATATTGAAGAAGAATCAGCCGAGTGGCTCTTGAGGGAGAACAACTCCATTTGGCTCACTAACTTCACACACCATCAGGCTTCCAAGCAGCTCTCAAAGAAACTCAGTTTTCACACTCTAGGCTTAATGCCCTTTGAGTGCATTATCTAGGAATGAACCTGGTAGAGCATCCCACACAAACCAATGCTCCACATGCGGGTTTAACATGCCACCAACTCCACATTCACAGACAACTTCAGTGCCAAGGCCGTTTTCAGATAGCCCTCAATACAAAGGCTCTAGGCGCAAATATTGGTGTGAGAGCTAATTCAATCAAGGAAACACTGCATGTTGGTGAAGCGCATATTGAAGAAGAATCAGCCGAGTGGTTCTTGTGGGAGCACAACTGCATTTGGCTCACTAACTTCACACACCATCAGGCTTCCAAGCAGCTCTCAAGGAAACTCAGCTTTCACACTCTAGGCTTAAGCCATTTGCGTGCCTTTGACTGAAATGAAGCTTGGTGAGCTTCCCACACAAACCAATACTCCACATGCGGGTTTCACATGCCACCAACTCCACATTCACAGACAACTTCCTAGACAAAGCCGTTTTCAGATAGCCCTCAATACAAAGGGCTCTACGCGCAAATATTGGTGTGAGAGCTAATTCAATCAAGGAAACACTGCATGTTGGTGAAGCGCATATTGAAGAAGAATCAGCCGAGTGGCTCTTGTTGGAGAACAACTCCATTTGGCTCACTAACTTCACACACCATCAGGCTTCCAAGCAGCTCTCAAGGAAACTCAGCTTTCACACTCTATACTTAATGCCCTTTGAGTGCCTAGGACTGAAATGAAGCTTGGTGAGCTTCCCACACAAACCAATACTCCACATGCGGGTTTCACATGCCACCAACTCCTCATTCACAGACAACTTCCTAGCCAAAGCCGTTTTCAGATAGCCCTCAATACAAAGGGTCTAGGCGCAAATATTGGTGTGAGAGCTAATTCAACCAAGGAAACACTGCATGTTGGTGAAGCGCATATTGAAGAAGAATCAGCCGAGTGGTTCTTGTGGGAGAACAACTCCATTTGGCTCACTAACTTCACACACCATCAGGCTTCCAAGCAGCTCTCAAGAAACTCAGCTTTGACACTCTAGGCTTAATGCCCTTTGAGTGCATTATCTAGGAATGAACCTGGTAGAGCATCCCACACAAACCAATGCTCCACATGCGGGTTTCACAAGCCACCAACTCCACATTCACAGACCACTTCAGTGCCAAAGCCGTTTTCAGATAGCCCTCAATACAAAGGGCTCTAAGCGCAAATATTGGTGTGAGAGCTAATTTAATCAAGGAAACACTGCATGTTGGTGAAGCGCATATTGAGGAAGTATCAGCCGAGTGGTTCTTGTGGGAGAACAACTCCATTTGGCTCACTAACTTCACACACCATCAGGCTTCCCAGCAGCTCTCAAGGAAACTCAGCTTTCACACTCTAGGCTTAATGCCCTTTGAGTGCCTAGGACTGAAATGAAGCTTGGTGAGCTTACCACACAAACCAATGCTCCACATGCGGGTTTCACATGCCACCAACTCCACATTCACAGACAACTTCCTAGCCAAAGCCATTTTCAGATAGCCCTCAATACAAAGGCTTTAGGTGCAAATATTGGTGTGAGAGCTAATTCAATCAAGGAAACACTGCATGTTGGTGAAACGCATAATGAAAAAGAATCAGCCGAGTGGTTCTTGTGGGAGAACAACTCCATTGGGCTCACTAACTTCACACATCATCAGGCTTCCAAGCAGCTCTCAAGGAAACTCAGGTTTCACACTCTAGGCTTAATGCCCTTTGAGTGCCTAAGAATGAAATGAAGCTTGGTGAGCTTACCACACAAACCAATGCTCCACATGCGGGTTTCACATGCCACCAACTCCACATTCACAGACCACTTCAGCGCCATCTCCGTTTTCAGATAGCCCTCATTACAAAACCTCTAGGTGCAAATAGTGGTGTGAGAGCTAATCCAATCAAGGAAACACTGCATGTTGGTGAAGCGCATATTGAAGAAGAATCAGCCGAGTGGTTCTTGTGGGAGAACAACTCCATTTGGCTCACTAACTTCACACACCATCAGGCTTCCAAGCAGCTCTCAAGGAAACTCAGCTTTCACACTCTAAGCTTAATACCCTATTAGTGCAGTATCTAGGAATGAACCTGGTAGAGCATCCCACACAAACCAGTGCTCCACATGCTGGTTTCACATGCCACCAAGTCCACATTCACAGACAGCTTCCTAGCCAAAGCCGTTTTCAGATTGCCCTCAATACAAAGGCTCTAGGTGCAAATATTGGTGTGAGAGCTAATTCAATCAAGGAAACACTGCATGTTGGTGAAGCGCATATTGAAGAAGAATCAGCCGAGTGGTTCTTGTGGGAGAACAACTCCATTTGGCTCACTAACTTCACACACCATCAGGCTTCCAGGCAGCTCTCAAGGAAACTCAGCTTTCACACTCTAGGCTTACTGGCCTTGAGTGCATTATATAGGAATGAACCTGGTATAGCATCCCACACAAACCAATGCTCCACATGCGGGTTTCACATACAACCAACTCCACATTCACAGACAACTTTCTAGCCAAAGCCTTTTTCAGATAGCCCTCAATACAAAGGCTCTAGGCGCAAATATTGGTGTGAGAGCTAATTCAATCAAGCAAACACTGCATGTTGGTGAAGCGCATATTGAAGAAGAATCAGCCGAGTGGTTCTTTTGGGAGAACAACTCCATTTGGCTCACTAACTTCACACACCATCAGGCTTCCAAGCAGCTCTCAAGGAAACTCAGCTTTCACACTCTAGGCTTACTGGACTTGAGTGCATTATCTAGGAATGAACCTGGTAGAGCATCCCACACAAACCAAGGATCCACATGCGGGTTTCACATGCCACCAACTCCACATTCACAGACCATTTCAGCGCCAAAGCCGTTTTCAGATAGCCCTCAATACAAAACATCTAGGTGCAAATATTGTTGTTAGTGCTAATTCAATCAAGGAAACACTGCATGTTGGTGAAGCGCATATTGAAGAAGAATCAGCCGAGTGGTTCTTGTGGGAGAACAACTCCATTTGGCTCACTAACTTCACACACCATCAGGCTTCCAAGCAGCTCTCAAGGAAACTCAGCTTTCACACTCTAGGCTTAATGCCCTTTGAGTGCCTAGGACTGAAATGAAGCTTGGTGAGCTTCCCACAAAAACCAATGCTCCACATGCGGGTTTCACATGCCACCAACTCCACATTCACAGACAACTTCCTAGACAAAGCCGTTTTCAGATAGCCCTCAATACAAAGGGCTCTACGCGCAAATATTGGTGTGAGAGCTAATTCAATCAAGGAAACACTGCATGTTGGTGAAGCGCATATTGAAGAAGAATCAGCCGAGTGGTTCTTGTGGGAGAACAACTCCATTTGGCTCACTAACTTCACACACCATCAGGCTTCCAAGCAGCTCTCAAGGAAACTCAGCTTTCACACTCTAGGCTTACTGGCCTTGAGTGCATTATCTAGGAATGAACCTGGTATAGCATCCCACACAAACCAATGCTCCACATGCGGGTTTCACATACCACCAACTCCACATTCACAGACAACTTTCTAGCCAAAGCCTTTTTCAGATAGCCCTCAATACAAAGGCTCTAGGCGCAAATATTGGTGTGAGAGCTAATTCAATCAAGGAAACACTGCATGTTGGTGAAGCGCATATTGAAGAAGAATCAGCCTAGTGGTTCTTGTGGGAGAACAACTCCATTTGGCTCACTAACTTCACACACCATCAGGCTTCCAAGCAGCTCTCAAGGAAACTAAGCCTTCACAATCTAGGCTTAATGCCCTTTGAGTGCCTAGGACTGAAATGAAGCTTATTGAGCTTCCCACACAAACCAATGCTCCACATGCGGGTTTCACATGCCAACAACTCCACATTCACAGACAACTTCCTATCCAAAGCCGTTTTCAGATAGCCCTCAATACAAAACCTCTAGGTGCAAATATTGGTGTGAGAGCTAATCCAATCAAGGAAACACTGCATGTTGGTGAAGCGCATATTGAAGAAGAATCAGCCGAGTGGTTCTTGTGGGAGAACAACTCCATTTGGCTCACTAACTTCACACACCATCAGGCTTCCAAGCAGCTCTCAAGGAAACTCAGCTTTCACACTCTAGGCTAATGCCCTTTGATTGCATTATCTAGGAATGAACCTGGTAGAGCATCCCACACAAACCAAGGATCCACATGCGGGTTTCACATACCACCAACTCCACATTCACAGACAACTTCCTAGCCAAAGCCGTTTTCAGATAGCCCTCAATACAAAGGCTTTTGGCGCAAATATTGGTGTGAGAGCTAATTCAATCAAGGAAACACTGCATGTTGGTGAAGCGCATATTGAAGAAGAATCAGCCGAGTGGCTCTTGAGGGAGAACAACTCCATTTGGCTCACTAACTTCACACACCATCAGGCTTCCAAGCAGCTCTCAAAGAAACTCAGTTTTCACACTCTAGGCTTAATGCCCTTTGAGTGCATTATCTAGGAATGAACCTGGTAGAGCATCCCACACAAACCAATGCTCCACATGCGGGTTTAACATGCCACAAACTCCACATTCACAGACAACTTCAGTTCCAAGGCCGTTTTCAGATAGCCCTCAATACAAAGGCTCTAGGCGCAAATATTGGTGTGAGAGCTAATTCAATCAAGGAAACACTGCATGTTGGTGAAGCGCATATTGAAGAAGAATCAGCCGAGTGGTTCTTGTGGGAGCACAACTGCATTTTGCTCACTAACTTCACACACCATCATGCTAACAAGCAGCTCTCAAGGAAACTCATCTTTCACACTGTAGTTTTAATGCCCTTTGAGTGCCTAGGACTGAAATGAAGCTTGGTGAGCTTACCACACAAACCAATGCTCCACATGCGGGTTTCACATGCCACCAACTCCACATTCACAGACAACTTCCTAGCCAAAGCCTTTTTCAGATAGCCCTCAATGCAAAGGCTCCAATCACAAATATTGGTGTGAGAGCTAATTTAATCAAGGAAACACTGCATGTTGGTGAAGCGCATATTGAAGAAGTATCAGCCGAGTGTTTCTTGTGGGAGAACAACTCCATTTGGCTCACTAACTTCACACACCATCAGGCTTCCCAGCAGCTCTCAAGGAAACTCAGCTTTCACACTCTAGGCTTAATGCCCTTTGAGTGCCTAGGACTGAAATGAAGCTTGGTGAGCTTCCCACACAAACCAATGCTCCACATGCGGGTTTCACATGCCACCAACTCCACATTCACAGACAACTTCCTAACCAAAGCCATTTTCAGATAGCCCTCAATACAAAGGCTTTAGGTGCAAATATTGGTGTGAGAGCTAATTCAATCAAGGAAACACTGCATGTTGGTGAAACGCATAATGAAAAAGAATCAGCCGAGTGGTTCTTGTGGGAGAACAACTCCATCTGGCTCACTAACTTCACACATCATCAGGCTTCCAAGCAGCTCTCAAGGAAACTCAGGTTTCACACTCTAGGCTTAATGCCCTTTGAGTGCCTAAGAATGAAATGAAGCTTGGTGAGCTTACCACACAAACCAATGCTCCACATGCGGGTTTCACATGCCACCAACTCCACATTCACAGACCACTTCAGTGCCAAAGCCGTTTTCAGATAGCCCTCAATACAAAGGGCTCTAAGCGCAAATATTGGAGTGAGAGCTAATTCAATCAAGGAAACACTGCATGTTGGTGAAGCGCATATTGAAGAAGAATCAGCCGAGTGGTTCTTGTGGGAGAACAACTCCATTTGGCTCACTAACTTCACACACCATCAGGCTTCCAAGCAGCTCTCAAGGAAACTCAGCTTTCACACTCTAGGCTTAATGCCCTTTGAGTGCCTAGGACTGAAATGAACCTTGGTGAGCTTACCACACAAACCAATGCTCCACATGCGGGTTTCACATGCCACCAACTCCACATTCACAGACAACTTATTAGAAAAAGCCATTTTCAGATAGCCCTCAATGCAAAGGCTCTAGGCGCAAATATTGGTGTGAGAGCTAATTCAATCAAGGAAACACTGCATGTTGGTGAAACGCATAATGAAAAAGAATCAGCCGAGTGGTTCTTGTGGGAGAACAACTCCATTGGGCTCACTAACTTCACACATCATCAGGCTTCCAAGCAGCTCTCAAGGAAACTCAGGTTTCACACTCTAGGCTTAATGCCCTTTGAGTGCCTAAGAATGAAATGAAGCTTGGTGAGCTTACCACACAAACCAATGCTCCACATGCGGGTTTCACATGCCACCAACTCCACATTCACAGACCACTTCAGCGCCATCTCCGTTTTCAGATAGCCCTCATTACAAAACCTCTAGGTGCAAATAGTGGTGTGAGAGCTAATCCAATCAAGGAAACACTGCATGTTGGTGAAGCGCATATTGAAGAAGAATCAGCCGAGTGGTTCTTGTGGGAGAACAACTCCATTTGGCTCACTAACTTCACACACCATCAGGCTTCCAAGCAGCTCTCAAGGAAACTCAGCTTTCACACTCTAAGCTTAATACCCTATTAGTGCAGTATCTAGGAATGAACCTGGTAGAGCATCCCACACAAACCAGTGCTCCACATGCTGGTTTCACATGCCACCAAGTCCACATTCACAGACAGCTTCCTAGCCAAAGCCGTTTTCAGATTGCCCTCAATACAAAGGCTCTAGGTGCAAATATTGGTGTGAGAGCTAATTCAATCAAGGAAACACTGCATGTTGGTGAAGCGCATATTGAAGAAGAATCAGCCGAGTGGTTCTTGTGGGAGAACAACTCCATTTGGCTCACTAACTTCACACACCATCAGGCTTCCAGGCAGCTCTCAAGGAAACTCAGCTTTCACACTCTAGGCTTACTGGCCTTGAGTGCATTATATAGGAATGAACCTGGTATAGCATCCCACACAAACCAATGCTCCACATGCGGGTTTCACATACAACCAACTCCTCATTCACAGACAACTTTCTAGCCAAAGCCTTTTTCAGATAGCCCTCAATACAAAGGCTCTAGGCGCAAATATTGGTGTGAGAGCTAATTCAATCAAGCAAACACTGCATGTTGGTGAAGCGCATATTGAAGAAGAATCAGCCGAGTGGTTCTTTTGGGAGAACAACTCCATTTGGCTCACTAACTTCACACACCATCAGGCTTCCAAGCAGCTCTCAAGGAAACTCAGCTTTCACACTCTAGGCTTACTGGACTTGAGTGCATTATCTAGGAATGAACCTGGTAGAGCATCCCACACAAACCAAGGATCCACATGCGGGTTTCACATGCCACCAACTCCACATTCACAGACCATTTCAGCGCCAAAGCCGTTTTCAGATAGCCCTCAATACAAAACATCTAGGTGCAAATATTGTTGTTAGTGCTAATTCAATCAAGGAAACACTGCATGTTGGTGAAGCGCATATTGAAGAAGAATCAGCCGAGTGGTTCTTGTGGGAGAACAACTCCATTTGGCTCACTAACTTCACACACCATCAGGCTTCCAAGCAGCTCTCAAGGAAACTCAGCTTTCACACTCTAGGCTTAATGCCCTTTGAGTGCCTAGGACTGAAATGAAGCTTGGTGAGCTTCCCACAAAAACCAATGCTCCACATGCGGGTTTCACATGCCACCAACTCCACATTCACAGACAACTTCCTAGACAAAGCCGTTTTCAGATAGCCCTCAATACAAAGGGCTCTACGCGCAAATATTGGTGTGAGAGCTAATTCAATCAAGGAAACACTGCATGTTGGTGAAGCGCATATTGAAGAAGAATCAGCCGAGTGGTTCTTGTGGGAGAACAACTCCATTTGGCTCACTAACTTCACACACCATCAGGCTTCCAAGCAGCTCTCAAGGAAACTCAGCTTTCACACTCTAGGCTTACTGGCCTTGAGTGCATTATCTAGGAATGAACCTGGTATAGCATCCCACACAAACCAATGCTCCACATGCGGGTTTCACATACCACCAACTCCACATTCACAGACAACTTTCTAGCCAAAGCCTTTTTCAGATAGCCCTCAATACAAAGGCTCTAGGCGCAAATATTGGTGTGAGAGCTAATTCAATCAAGGAAACACTGCATGTTGGTGAAGCGCATATTGAAGAAGAATCAGCCTAGTGGTTCTTGTGGGAGAACAACTCCATTTGGCTCACTAACTTCACACACCATCAGGCTTCCAAGCAGCTCTCAAGGAAACTAAGCCTTCACAATCTAGGCTTAATGCCCTTTGAGTGCCTAGGACTGAAATGAAGCTTATTGAGCTTCCCACACAAACCAATGCTCCACATGCGGGTTTCACATGCCAACAACTCCACATTCACAGACAACTTCCTATCCAAAGCCGTTTTCAGATAGCCCTCAATACAAAACCTCTAGGTGCAAATATTGGTGTGAGAGCTAATCCAATCAAGGAAACACTGCATGTTGGTGAAGCGCATATTGAAGAAGAATCAGCCGAGTGGTTCTTGTGGGAGAACAACTCCATTTGGCTCACTAACTTCACACACCATCAGGCTTCCAAGCAGCTCTCAAGGAAACTCAGCTTTCACACTCTAGGCTAATGCCCTTTGATTGCATTATCTAGGAATGAACCTGGTAGAGCATCCCACACAAACCAAGGATCCACATGCGGGTTTCACATACCACCAACTCCACATTCACAGACAACTTCCTAGCCAAAGCCGTTTTCAGATAGCCCTCAATACAAAGGCTTTTGGCGCAAATATTGGTGTGAGAGCTAATTCAATCAAGGAAACACTGCATGTTGGTGAAGCGCATATTGAAGAAGAATCAGCCGAGTGGCTCTTGAGGGAGAACAACTCCATTTGGCTCACTAACTTCACACACCATCAGGCTTCCAAGCAGCTCTCAAAGAAACTCAGTTTTCACACTCTAGGCTTAATGCCCTTTGAGTGCATTATCTAGGAATGAACCTGGTAGAGCATCCCACACAAACCAATGCTCCACATGCGGGTTTAACATGCCACAAACTCCACATTCACAGACAACTTCAGTTCCAAGGCCGTTTTCAGATAGCCCTCAATACAAAGGCTCTAGGCGCAAATATTGGTGTGAGAGCTAATTCAATCAAGGAAACACTGCATGTTGGTGAAGCGCATATTGAAGAAGAATCAGCCGAGTGGTTCTTGTGGGAGCACAACTGCATTTTGCTCACTAACTTCACACACCATCATGCTAACAAGCAGCTCTCAAGGAAACTCATCTTTCACACTGTAGTTTTAATGCCCTTTGAGTGCCTAGGACTGAAATGAAGCTTGGTGAGCTTACCACACAAACCAATGCTCCACATGCGGGTTTCACATGCCACCAACTCCACATTCACAGACAACTTCCTAGCCAAAGCCTTTTTCAGATAGCCCTCAATGCAAAGGCTCCAATCACAAATATTGGTGTGAGAGCTAATTTAATCAAGGAAACACTGCATGTTGGTGAAGCGCATATTGAAGAAGTATCAGCCGAGTGTTTCTTGTGGGAGAACAACTCCATTTGGCTCACTAACTTCACACACCATCAGGCTTCCCAGCAGCTCTCAAGGAAACTCAGCTTTCACACTCTAGGCTTAATGCCCTTTGAGTGCCTAGGACTGAAATGAAGCTTGGTGAGCTTCCCACACAAACCAATGCTCCACATGCGGGTTTCACATGCCACCAACTCCACATTCACAGACAACTTCCTAACCAAAGCCATTTTCAGATAGCCCTCAATACAAAGGCTTTAGGTGCAAATATTGGTGTGAGAGCTAATTCAATCAAGGAAACACTGCATGTTGGTGAAACGCATAATGAAAAAGAATCAGCCGAGTGGTTCTTGTGGGAGAACAACTCCATCTGGCTCACTAACTTCACACATCATCAGGCTTCCAAGCAGCTCTCAAGGAAACTCAGGTTTCACACTCTAGGCTTAATGCCCTTTGAGTGCCTAAGAATGAAATGAAGCTTGGTGAGCTTACCACACAAACCAATGCTCCACATGCGGGTTTCACATGCCACCAACTCCACATTCACAGACCACTTCAGTGCCAAAGCCGTTTTCAGATAGCCCTCAATACAAAGGGCTCTAAGCGCAAATATTGGAGTGAGAGCTAATTCAATCAAGGAAACACTGCATGTTGGTGAAGCGCATATTGAAGAAGAATCAGCCGAGTGGTTCTTGTGGGAGAACAACTCCATTTGGCTCACTAACTTCACACACCATCAGGCTTCCAAGCAGCTCTCAAGGAAACTCAGCTTTCACACTCTAGGCTTAATGCCCTTTGAGTGCCTAGGACTGAAATGAACCTTGGTGAGCTTACCACACAAACCAATGCTCCACATGCGGGTTTCACATGCCACCAACTCCACATTCACAGACAACTTATTAGAAAAAGCCATTTTCAGATAGCCCTCAATGCAAAGGCTCTAGGCGCAAATATTGGTGTGAGAGCTAATTCAATCAAGGAAACACTGCATGTTGGTGAAGCGCATATTGAAGAAGAATCAGCCGAGTGGTTCTTGTGGGAGAACAACTCCATTTGGCTCACTAACTTCACACACCATCAGGCTTCCAAGCAGCTCTCAAGGAAACTCAGTTTTCGCACTCTAGGCTTAATGCCCTTTGAGTGCCTAGGACTGAAATGAAGCTTGGTGAGCTTCCCACACAAACCAAGGCTCCACATGCGGGTTTCACATGCCACCAACTCCACATTCACAGACAACTTCCTAGCCAAAGCCGTTTTCAGATAGCCCTCAATACAAAGGCTCTAGGCGCAAATATTGGTGTGAGAGCAAATTCAATCAAGGAAACACTGCATGTTGGTGAAGCGCATATTGAAGAAGAATCAGCCGAGTGGTTCTTGTGGGAGAACAACTCCATTTGGCTCACTAACTTCACACACCATCAGGCTTCCATGCAGCTCTCAAGGAAACTCAGTTTTCACCCTCTAGGCTTAATGCCCTTTGAATGCATTATCTAGGAACAAACCTGGTAGAGTATCCCACACAAACCAATGCTCCACATGCGGGTTTCACATGCCACCAACTCCTCATTCACAGACAAGTTGCTAGCCAAAGTCGTTTTCATATATTCCTCAATTCAAAGGCTCTAGGCGCAAATATTGGTGTGAGAGCTAATTCAATCAAGGAAACACTGCATGTTGGTGAAGTGCATATTGAAGAAGAATCAGCCGAGTGGTTCTTGTGGGAGAACAACTCCATTTGGCTCACTAACTTCACACACCATCAGGCTTCCAAGCAGCTCTCAAGGAAACTCAGCTTTCACACTCTAGGCTTAATACTCTTTGAGTGCATTATCTAGCAAAGACCTGGTAGAGCATCGCACACAAACCAATGCTCCACATGCGGGTTTCTCATGCCACCAACTCCACATTCACAAACAACTTCCTATCCAAAGCCATTTCAGGTAGCCCTCAATACAAACGCTCTAGGCGCAAATATTAGAGTGAGAGCTAATTCAATCAAGGAAACACTGCATGTTGGTGAAGAACATATTGAAGAAGAATCAGCCGAGTGGTTCTTGTGGGAGCACAACTCCATTTGGCTCACTAACTTCACACATCATCAGGCTTCCAAGCAGCTCTCAAGGAAACTCAGCTTTCACACTGTAGGTTTAATGCCCTTTGAGTGCCTAGGACTGAAATGAAGCTTGGTGAGCTTCCCACACAAACCAATGCTCCACATGCGGGTTTCACATGCCACCAACTCCACATTCACAGACAACTTCCTATCCAAAGCCATTTCAGGTAGCCCTCAATATAAAGGCTCGAGGCGCAAATATTGGTGTGAGAGCTAATTCAATCAAGGAAACACTGCATGTTGGTGAAGCGCATATTGAAGAAGAATCAGCCGAGTGGCTCTTTTGGGAGAACAACTCCATTTGGCTCACTAACTTCACACATCATCAGGCTTCCAAGCAGCTCTCAAGGAAACTCAGCTTTCACACTGTAGGTTTAATGCCCTTTGAGTGCCTAGGACTGAAATGAAGCTTGGTGAGCTTCCCACACAAACCAATGTTCCACATGCGGGTTTCACATGCCACCAACTCCACATTCACAGACAACTTCAGCGCCAAAGCAGTTTTCAGATAGCCCTCAATACAAAGGCTCTAAGCGCAAATATTTGTGTGAGAGCTAATTCAATCAAGGAAACACGGCATGTTGGTGAAGCACATATTGAAGAAGAATCAGCCGAGTGGTTCTTGTGGGAGAACAACTCCATTTGGCTCACTAACTTCACACACCATCTGGCTTCCAAGCAGCTCTCCAAGAAACTCAGCTTTCATACTCTAAGCTTAATGTTCTTTGAGTGCCTAGGACTGAAATGAATCTTGGTGAGCTTCCCACACAAACCAAGGCTCCACATGCGAGTTTCACATGCCACCAACTCCACATTCACAGACAACTTCAGCACCAAAGCCGTTTTCAGATAGCCCTCAATACAAAGGCTCTAGGCGCAAATATTGGTGTGAGAGCTAATTCAATCAAGGCAACACTGCATGTTGGTGAAGCGCATATTGAAGAAGAATCAGCCGAGTGGTTCTTGTGGGAGAACAACTCCATTTGGCTCACTAACTTCACACACCATCAGGCATCCAAGCAGCTCTCAAGGAAACTCAGCTTTCACACTCTAGGCTTAATGTACTTTGAGTGCATTATCTAGGAAAGAACCTGGTAGAGCATCCCACACAAACCATTGCTCCACATGCGGGTTTCACATGCCACCAACTCCACATTCACAGACAACTTCCTAGCCAAAGCCGTTTCAGGTAGCCCTCAATACAAAGGATCTAGGCGCAAATATTGGTGTGAGAGCTAATTCAATCAAGGCAACACTGCATGTTGGTGAAGCGCATATTGAAGAAGAATCAGCCGAGTGGTTCTTGTGGGAGAACAACTCCATTTGGCTCACTAACTTCACACACCATCAGGCTTCCAGGCAGCTCTCAAGGAAACTCAGCTTTCATACTCTAAGCTTAATGCCCTTTGAGTGCCTAGGACTGAAATGAAGCTTGGTGAGCTTCACACAAAAACCAATGCTCCACATGCGGGTTTCACATGCCACCAACTCCACATTCACAGACCACTTCCTAGCCAAAGCCGTTTTCAGATAGCCCTCAATGCAAAGGCTCTAGGCGCAAATATTTGTGTGAGAGCTAATTCAATCAAGGAAACACTGCATGTTGGTGAAGCGCATATTGAAGAAGAATCAGCCGAGTGGTTCTTGTGGGAGAACAACTCCATTTGGCTCACTAACTTCACACACCATCAGGCTTCCAAGCAGCTCTCAAGGAAACTCAGTTTTCGCACTCTAGGCTTAATGCCCTTTGAGTGCCTAGGACTGAAATGAAGCTTGGTGAGCTTCCTACACAAACCAAGGCTCCACATGCGGGTTTCACGTGCCACCAACTCCACATTCACAGACAACTTCCTAGCCAAAGCCGTTTTCAGATAGCCCTCAATACAAAGGCTCTAGGCGCAAATATTGGTGTGAGAGCAAATTCAATCAAGGAAACACTGCATGTTGGTGAAGCGCATATTGAAGAAGAATCAGCCGAGTGGTTCTTGTGGGAGAACAACTCCATTTGGCTCACTAACTTCACACACCATCAGGCTTCCATGCAGCTCTCAAGGAAACTCAGTTTTCACCCTCTAGGCTTAATGCCCTTTGAATGCATTATCTAGGAACAAACCTGGTAGAGTATCCCACACAAACCAATGCTCCACATGCGGATTTCACATGCCACCAACTCCTCATTCACAGACAACTTCCTAGCCAAAGCCTTTTTCAGATAGCCCTCAATGCAAAGGCTCCAATCACAAATATTGGTGTGAGAGCTAATTTAATCAAGGAAACACTGCATGTTGGTGAAGCGCATATTGAAGAAGTATCAGCCGAGTGTTTCTTGTGGGAGAACAACTCCATTTGGCTCACTAACTTCACACACCATCAGGCTTCCCAGCAGCTCTCAAGGAAACTCAGCTTTCACACTCTAGGCTTAATGCCCTTTGAGTGCCTAGGACTGAAATGAAGCTTGGTGAGCTTCCCACACAAACCAATGCTCCACATGCGGGTTTCACATGCCACCAACTCCACATTCACAGACAACTTCCTAACCAAAGCCATTTTCAGATAGCCCTCAATACAAAGGCTTTAGGTGCAAATATTGGTGTGAGAGCTAATTCAATCAAGGAAACACTGCATGTTGGTGAAACGCATAATGAAAAAGAATCAGCCGAGTGGTTCTTGTGGGAGAACAACTCCATCTGGCTCACTAACTTCACACATCATCAGGCTTCCAAGCAGCTCTCAAGGAAACTCAGGTTTCACACTCTAGGCTTAATGCCCTTTGAGTGCCTAAGAATGAAATGAAGCTTGGTGAGCTTACCACACAAACCAATGCTCCACATGCGGGTTTCACATGCCACCAACTCCACATTCACAGACCACTTCAGTGCCAAAGCCGTTTTCAGATAGCCCTCAATACAAAGGGCTCTAAGCGCAAATATTGGAGTGAGAGCTAATTCAATCAAGGAAACACTGCATGTTGGTGAAGCGCATATTGAAGAAGAATCAGCCGAGTGGTTCTTGTGGAGAACAACTCCATTTGGCTCACTAACTTCACACACCATCAGGCTTCCAAGCAGCTCTCAAGGAAACTCAGCTTTCACACTCTAGGCTTAATGCCCTTTGAGTGCCTAGGACTGAAATGAACCTTGGTGAGCTTACCACACAAACCAATGCTCCACATGCGGGTTTCACATGCCACCAACTCCACATTCACAGACAACTTATTAGAAAAAGCCATTTTCAGATAGCCCTCAATGCAAAGGCTCTAGGCGCAAATATTGGTGTGAGAGCTAATTCAATCAAGGAAACACTGCATGTTGGTGAAGCGCATATTGAAGAAGAATCAGCCGAGTGGTTCTTGTGGGAGAACAACTCCATTTGGCTCACTAACTTCACACACCATCAGGCTTCCAAGCAGCTCTCAAGGAAACTCAGTTTTCGCACTCTAGGCTTAATGCCCTTTGAGTGCCTAGGACTGAAATGAAGCTTGGTGAGCTTCCCACACAAACCAAGGCTCCACATGCGGGTTTCACATGCCACCAACTCCACATTCACAGACAACTTCCTAGCCAAAGCCGTTTTCAGATAGCCCTCAATACAAAGGCTCTAGGCGCAAATATTGGTGTGAGAGCAAATTCAATCAAGGAAACACTGCATGTTGGTGAAGCGCATATTGAAGAAGAATCAGCCGAGTGGTTCTTGTGGGAGAACAACTCCATTTGGCTCACTAACTTCACACACCATCAGGCTTCCATGCAGCTCTCAAGGAAACTCAGTTTTCACCCTCTAGGCTTAATGCCCTTTGAATGCATTATCTAGGAACAAACCTGGTAGAGTATCCCACACAAACCAATGCTCCACATGCGGGTTTCACATGCCACCAACTCCTCATTCACAGACAAGTTGCTAGCCAAAGTCGTTTTCATATATTCCTCAATTCAAAGGCTCTAGGCGCAAATATTGGTGTGAGAGCTAATTCAATCAAGGAAACACTGCATGTTGGTGAAGTGCATATTGAAGAAGAATCAGCCGAGTGGTTCTTGTGGGAGAACAACTCCATTTGGCTCACTAACTTCACACACCATCAGGCTTCCAAGCAGCTCTCAAGGAAACTCAGCTTTCACACTCTAGGCTAAATACTCTTTGAGTGCATTATCTAGCAAAGACCTGGTAGAGCATCGCACACAAACCAATGCTCCACATGCGGGTTTCTCATGCCACCAACTCCACATTCACAAACAACTTCCTATCCAAAGCCATTTCAGGTAGCCCTCAATACAAACGCTCTAGGCGCAAATATTAGAGTGAGAGCTAATTCAATCAAGGAAACACTGCATGTTGGTGAAAGAACATATTGAAGAAGAATCAGCCGAGTGGTTCTTGTGGGAGCACAACTCCATTTGGCTCACTAACTTCACACATCATCAGGCTTCCAAGCAGCTCTCAAGGAAACTCAGCTTTCACACTGTAGGTTTAATGCCCTTTGAGTGCCTAGGACTGAAATGAAGCTTGGTGAGCTTCCCACACAAACCAATGCTCCACATGCGGGTTTCACATGCCACCAACTCCACATTCACAGACAACTTCCTATCCAAAGCCATTTCAGGTAGCCCTCAATATAAAGGCTCGAGGCGCAAATATTGGTGTGAGAGCTAATTCAATCAAGGAAACACTGCATGTTGGTGAAGCGCATATTGAAGAAGAATCAGCCGAGTGGCTCTTTTGGGAGAACAACTCCATTTGGCTCACTAACTTCACACATCATCAGGCTTCCAAGCAGCTCTCAAGGAAACTCAGCTTTCACACTGTAGGTTTAATGCCCTTTGAGTGCCTAGGACTGAAATGAAGCTTGGTGAGCTTCCCACACAAACCAATGTTCCACATGCGGGTTTCACATGCCACCAACTCCACATTCACAGACAACTTCAGCGCCAAAGCAGTTTTCAGATAGCCCTCAATACAAAGGCTCTAAGCGCAAATATTTGTGTGAGAGCTAATTCAATCAAGGAAACACGGCATGTTGGTGAAGCACATATTGAAGAAGAATCAGCCGAGTGGTTCTTGTGGGAGAACAACTCCATTTGGCTCACTAACTTCACACACCATCTGGCTTCCAAGCAGCTCTCCAAGAAACTCAGCTTTCATACTCTAAGCTTAATGTTCTTTGAGTGCCTAGGACTGAAATGAATCTTGGTAGAGCTTCCCACACAAACCAAGGCTCCACATGCGAGTTTCACATGCCACCAACTCCACATTCACAGACAACTTCAGCACCAAAGCCGTTTTCAGATAGCCCTCAATACAAAGGCTCTAGGCGCAAATATTGGTGTGAGAGCTAATTCAATCAAGGCAACACTGCATGTTGGTGAAGCGCATATTGAAGAAGAATCAGCCGAGTGGTTCTTGTGGGAGAACAACTCCATTTGGCTCACTAACTTCACACACCATCAGGCATCCAAGCAGCTCTCAAGGAAACTCAGCTTTCACACTCTAGGCTTAATGTACTTTGAGTGCATTATCTAGGAAAGAACCTGGTAGAGCATCCCACACAAACCATTGCTCCACATGCGGGTTTCACATGCCACCAACTCCACATTCACAGACAACTTCCTAGCCAAAGCCGTTTCAGGTAGCCCTCAATACAAAGGATCTAGGCGCAAATATTGGTGTGAGAGCTAATTCAATCAAGGCAACACTGCATGTTGGTGAAGCGCATATTGAAGAAGAATCAGCCGAGTGGTTCTTGTGGAGAACAACTCCATTTGGCTCACTAACTTCACACACCATCAGGCTTCCAGGCAGCTCTCAAGGAAACTCAGCTTTCATACTCTAAGCTTAATGCCCTTTGAGTGCCTAGGACTGAAATGAAGCTTGGTGAGCTTCACACAAAAACCAATGCTCCACATGCGGGTTTCACATGCCACCAACTCCACATTCACAGACCACTTCCTAGCCAAAGCCGTTTTCAGATAGCCCTCAATGCAAAGGCTCTAGGCGCAAATATTTGTGTGAGAGCTAATTCAATCAAGGAAACACTGCATGTTGGTGAAGCGCATATTGAAGAAGAATCAGCCGAGTGGTTCTTGTGGGAGAACAACTCCATTTGGCTCACTAACTTCACACACCATCAGGCTTCCAAGCAGCTCTCAAGGAAACTCAGTTTTCGCACTCTAGGCTTAATGCCCTTTGAGTGCCTAGGACTGAAATGAAGCTTGGTGAGCTTCCTACACAAACCAAGGCTCCACATGCGGGTTTCACGTGCCACCAACTCCACATTCACAGACAACTTCCTAGCCAAAGCCGTTTTCAGATAGCCCTCAATACAAAGGCTCTAGGCGCAAATATTGGTGTGAGAGCAAATTCAATCAAGGAAACACTGCATGTTGGTGAAGCGCATATTGAAGAAGAATCAGCCGAGTGGTTCTTGTGGGAGAACAACTCCATTTGGCTCACTAACTTCACACACCATCAGGCTTCCATGCAGCTCTCAAGGAAACTCAGTTTTCACCCTCTAGGCTTAATGCCCTTTGAATGCATTATCTAGGAACAAACCTGGTAGAGTATCCCACACAAACCAATGCTCCACATGCGGATTTCACATGCCACCAACTCCTCATTCACAGACAACTTGCTAGCCAAAGTCGTTTTCATATATTCCTCAATTCAAAGGCTCTAGGCGCAAATATTGGTGTGAGAGCTAATTCAATCAAGGAAACACTGCATGTTGGTGAAGTGCATATTGAAGAAGAATCAGCCGAGTGGTTCTTGTGGGAGAACAACTCCATTTGGCTCACTAACTTCACACACCATCAGGCTTCCAAGCAGCTCTCAAGGAAACTCAGCTTTCACACTCTAGGCTTAATACTCTTTGAGTGCATTATCTAGCAAAGACCTGGTAGAGCATCGCACACAAACCAATGCTCCACATGCGGGTTTCTCATGCCACCAACTCCACATTCACAAACAACTTCCTAGCCAAAGCCATTTCAGGTAGCCCTCAATACAAACGCTCTAGGCGCAAATATTAGAGTGAGAGCTAATTCAATCAAGGAAACACTGCATGTTGGTGAAGCGCATATTGAAGAAGAATCAGCCGAGTGGCTCTTTTGGGAGAACAACTCCATTTGGCTCACTAACTTCACACATCATCAGGCTTCCAAGCAGCTCTCAAGGAAACTCAGCTTTCACACTGTAGCCTTAATGCCCTTTGAGTGCATTATCTAGGAATGAACCTGGTAGAGCATCCCACACAAACCAATGCTCCACATGCGGGTTTCACATGCCACCAACTCCACATTCACAGACAACTTCAGTGCCAAAGCCGTTTTCAGATAGCCCTCAATACAAAGGCTCTAGGTGCAAATATTGGAGTGAGAGCTAATTCAATCAAGGAAACACTGCATGTTGGTGAAGCGCATATTGAAGAAGAATCAGCCGAGTGGTTCTTGTGGGAGCACAACTGCATTTGGCTCAATAACTTCACACACCATCAGGCTACCAAACAGCTCTCAAGGAAACTCATCTTTCACACTGTAGGTTTAATGCCCTTTGAGTGCCTAGGACTGAAATGAAGCTTGGTGAGCTTACCACACAAACCAATGCGATACATGCGGGTTTCACATGCCACCAACTCCACATTCACAGACAACTTCCTAGCCAAAGCCTTTTTCAGATAGCCCTCAATGCAAAGGATCCAATCACAAATATTGGTGTGAGAGCTAATTCAATCAAGGAAACACTGCATGTTGGTGAAGCGCATATTGAAGAAGAATCAGCCGAGTGGTTCTTGTGGGAGCACAACTGCATTTGGCTCACTAACTTCACACACCATCAGGCTACCAAACAGCTCTCAAGGAAACTCATCTTTCACACTGTAGGTTTAATGCCCTTTGAGTGCCTAGGACTGAAATGAAGCTTGGTGAGCTTACCACACAAACCAATGCGATACATGCGGGTTTCACATGCCACCAACTCCACATTCACAGACAACTTCCTAGCCAAAGCCTTTTTCAGATAGGCTTCAATGCAAAGGCTCCAATCACAAATATTGGTGTGAGAGCTAATTCAATCAAGGAAACACTGCATGTTGGTGAAGCGCATATTGAAGAAGAATCAGCCGAGTGGCTCTTGAGGGAGAACAACTCCATTTGGCTCACTAACTTCACACACCATCAGGCTTCCAAGCAGCTCTCAAAGAAACTCAGTTTTCACACTCTAGGCTTAATGCCCTTTGAGTGCATTATCTAGGAATGAACCTGGTAGAGCATCCCACACAAACCAATGCTCCACATGCGGGTTTAACATGCCACCAACTCCACATTCACAGACAACTTCAGTGCCAAGGCCATTTTCAGATAGCCCTCAATACAAAGGCTCTAGGCGCAAATATTGGTGTGAGAGCTAATTCAATCAAGGAAACACTGCATGTTGGTGAAGCGCATATTGAAGAAGAATCAGCCGAGTGGTTCTTGTGGGAGCACAACTGCATTTTGCTGACTAACTTCACACACCATCATGCTAACAAGCAGCTCTCAAGGAAACTCATCTTTCACACTGTAGTTTTAATGCCCTTTGAGTGCCTAGGACTGAAATGAAGCTTGGTGAGCTTACCACACAAACCAATGCTCCACATGCGGGTTTCACATGCCACCAACTCCACATTCACAGACAACTTCCTAGCCAAAGCCGTTTTCAGATAGCCCTCAATACAAAGGGTCTAGGCGCAAATATTGGTGTGAGAGCTAATTCAACCAAGGAAACACTGCATGTTGGTGAAGCGCATATTGAAGAAGAATCAGCCGAGTGGTTCTTGTGGGAGAACAACTCCATTTGGCTCACTAACTTCACACACCATCAGGCTTCCAAGCAGCTCTCAAGAAACTCAGCTTTCACACTCTAGGCTTAATGCCCTTTGAGTGCATTATCTAGGAATGAACCTGGTAGAGCATCCCACACAAACCAATGCTCCACATGCGGGTTTCACAAGCCACCAACTCCACATTCACAGACCACTTCAGTGCCAAAGCCGTTTTCAGATAGCCCTCAATACAAAGGGCTCTAAGCGCAAATATTGGTGTGAGAGCTAATTTAATCAAGGAAACACTGCATGTTGGTGAAGCGCATATTGAGGAAGTATCAGCCGAGTGGTTCTTGTGGGAGAACAACTCCATTTGGCTCACTAACTTCACACACCATCAGGCTTCCCAGCAGCTCTCAAGGAAACTCAGCTTTCACACTCTAGCCTTAATGCCCTTTGAGTGCCTAGGACTGAAATGAAGCTTGATGAGCTTACCACACAAACCAATGCTCCACATGCGGGTTTCACATGCCACCAACTCCACATTCACAGACAACTTCCTAGCCAAAGCCATTTTCAGATAGCCCTCAATACAAAGGCTTTAGGTGCAAATATTGGTGTGAGAGCTAATTCAATCAAGGAAACACTGCATGTTGGTGAAACGCATAATGAAAAAGAATCAGCCGAGTGGTTCTTGTGGGAGAACAACTCCATCTGGCTCACTAACTTCACACATCATCAGGCTTCCAAGCAGCTCTCAAGGAAACTCAGGTTTCACACTCTAGGCTTAATGCCCTTTGAGTGCCTAAGAATGAAATGAAGCTTGGTGAGCTTACCACACAAACCAATGCTCCACATGCGGGTTTCACATGCCACCAACTCCACATTCACAGACCACTTCAGTGCCAAAGCCGTTTTCAGATAGCCCTCAATACAAAGGGCTCTAAGTGCAAATATTGGAGTGAGAGCTAATTCAATCAAGGAAACACTGCATGTTGGTGAAGCGCATATTGAAGAAGAATCAGCCGAGTGGTTCTTGTGGGAGAACAACTCCATTTGGCTCACTAACTTCACACACCATCAGGCTTCCAAGCAGCTCTCAAGGAAACTCAGCTTTCACACTCTATACTTAATGCCCTTTGAGTGCATTATCTAGGAATGATCCTGGTAGAGCATCGCACACAAACCAATGCTCCACATGTGGGTTTCACATGCCACCAACTCCACATTCACAGACAACTTCCTAGCCAAAGCCGTTTTCAGATAGCCCTCAATACAAAGGCTCTAGGCCCAAATATTGGTGTGAGAGCTAATTCAATCAAGGAAACACTGCATGTTGGTGAAGCGCATATTGAAGAAGAATCAGCCGAGTGGTTCTTGTGGGAGAACAACTCCATTTGGCTCACTAACTTCACACACCATCAGGCTACCAAACAGCTCTCAAGGAAACTCATCTTTCACACTGTAGGTTTAATGCCCTTTGAGTGCCTAGGACTGAAATGAAGCTTGGTGAGCTTCCCACACAAACCAATGCGATACATGCGGGTTTCACATGCCACCAACTCCACATTCACAGACAACTTCCTAGCCAAAGCCTTTTTCAGATAGCCCTCAATGCAAAGGCTCCAATCACAAATATTGGTGTGAGAGCTAATTCAATCAAGGAAACACTGCATGTTGGTGAAGCGCATATTGAAGAAGAATCAGCCGAGTGGCTCTTAAGGGAGAACAACTCCATTTGGCTCACTAACTTCACACACCATCAGACTTCCAAGCAGCTCTCAAAGAAACTCAGTTTTCACACTCTAGGCTTAATGCCCTTTGAGTGCATTATCTAGGAATGAACCTGGTAGAGCATCCCACACAAACCAATGCTCCACATGCGGGTTTAACATGCCACCAACTCCACATTCACAGACAACTTCAGTGCCAAGGCCGTTTTCAGATAGCCCTCAATACAAAGGCTCTAGGCGCAAATATTGGTGTGAGAGCTAATTCAATCAAGGAAACACTGCATGTTGGTGAAGCGCATATTGAAGAAGAATCAGCCGAGTGGTTCTTGTGGGAGCACAACTGCATTTTGCTCACTAACTTCACACACCATCATGCTAACAAGCAGCTCTCAAGGAAACTCATCTTTCACACTGTAGTTTTAATGCCCTTTGAGTGCCTAGGACTGAAATGAAGCTTGGTGAGCTTACCACACAAACCAATGCTCCACATGCGGGTTTCACATGCCACCAACTCCACATTCACAGACAACTTCCTAGCCAAAGCCTTTTTCAGATAGCCCTCAATGCAAAGGCTCCAATCACAAATATTGGTGTGAGAGCTAATTCAATCAAGGAAACACTGCATGTTGGTGAAGCGCATATTGAAGAAGAATCACCCGAGTGGCTCTTGAGGGAGAACAACTCCATTTGGCTCACTAACTTCACACACCATCAGGCTTCCAAGCAGCTCTCAAGGAAACTCATCTTTCACACTCTAGGCTTAAGCCCTTTGCGTGCCTAGGACTGAAATGAAGCTTGGTGAGCTTCCCACAAAAACCAATGCTCCACATGCGGGTTTCACATGCCACCAACTCCACATTCACAGACAACTTCCTAGACAAAGCCGTTTTCAGATAGCCCTCAATACAAAGGGCTCTACGCGCAAATATTGGTGTGAGAGCTAATTCAATCAAGGAAACACTGCATGTTGGTGAAGCGCATATTGAAGAAGAATCAGCCGAGTGGCTCTTGTTGGAGAACAACTCCATTTGGCTCACTAACTTCACACACCATCAGGCTTCCAAGCAGCTCTCAAGGAAACTCAGCTTTCACACTCTATACTTAATGCCCTTTGAGTGCCTAGGACTGAAATGAAGCTTGGTGAGCTTCCCACACAAACCAATACTCCACATGCGGGTTTCACATG